>NC_029792.2:126341785-126396756 GCF_000816755.2 Arachis ipaensis | reverse complement strand
TATCAGAGAAAATAGAGAGCATGCATCTCTGAAAGGTTGCAGGCGCATTGCACAGCCCAAATGGCATCCTTCTGTAAGCAAATACTCCAGACGGGCATGTGAATGCTGTTTTCTCTTGATCCTGGGGATCTACTGCAATTTGGTTGTAGCCTGAATAGCCATCCAAAAAGCAGTAATAATAATGACCTGCTAGTCTCTCTAGCATCTGGTCTATGAATGGTATAGGAAAGTGATCCTTTCTGGTGGCTGTATTGAGCCTTCTGTAGTCAATACACATGCGCCACCCTGTAACTGTTCTTGTAGGAACCAGTTCATTTTTTTCATTATGAATCACTGTCATGCCTCCCTTTTTTGGGACGACTTGGACAGGGCTCACCCAGGGGCTATCAGAAATAGGATAAATAATCATAGCCTCCAGTAATTTGGTGACCTCTTTCTGCACCACTTCCTTCATGGCTGGATTTAGCCACCTCTGTGGTTGAACCACTGGCTTAGCATTATCCTCTAATAAAATCTTGTGCATGCATCTAGCTGGCTTATGCCCTTAAGGTCACCTATGGACCACCCAAGAGCTGTCTTGTGTGTCCTTAGCACTTGGATTAGTGCTTCCTCTTCCTGTGAATTTAAAGCAGAGCTTATGATCACTGGAAAAGTGTCACCCTCTCCCAGAAATGCATATTTCAGGGATGGTGGTAATGGTTTGAGCTCGGGTTTAGGAGGTTTTTCCTCTTCCAGAGGAAATTTCAGAGGCTCTTTCATTTCATCTGAATCCTCCAAATCAGGCTGAACATCTTTGAAGATGTCTTCCAACTCTAATTCGAGACTCTCAGCCATGTTGATCTCTTCTACCAAAGAGTCAATAAGATCAAATTTCATGCAGTCTTTTGATGTGTCTGGATGCTGCATGGCTTTGACAGCATTCAACTTAAACTCATCATCATTGACTCTCAAGGTTATTTTCCCCTGTTGGAAATCAATGAGAGTTCGTCCAGTTGCTAGGAAGGGTCTTCCTAGAATGAGAGTAGCACTCTTGTGCTCCTCCATTTCCAGCACTACAAAGTCAGTGGGAAAGGCGAATGGCCCAACTCTGACAATCATGTCTTCAATCACGCCTGATGGGTATTTAATGGAGCCATCAGCAAGTTGGAGACATATCCGGGTTGGTTTAACTTCTTCAATTAAACTAAGCTTTCTGATAGTGGATGCAGGTATTAGGTTGATGCTTGCCCCAAGATCACATAAAGCTGTCTTGGTGCAATTCCCTTCTAATGTGCATGGTATCAGAAAACTCCCAGGATCTTTAAGCTTTTCAGGAAAGCTTTTCAGAATGACTGCACTGCATTCTTCAGTGAGGAGAACTCTTTCAGTTTCTCTCCAATCCTTCTTATGACTCAAGATCTCTTTCATGAACTTGGCATAAGAAGGTATTTGCTCAAGTGCCTCTGCAAATGGAATCTTTATTTCAAGAGTCCTGAGATAATCTGCAAAGCGAGCAAATTGCTTATCCTGCTCCTCTTGGCGGAGTTTTTGAGGATAAGGTATATTGGTTTTATATTCCTCAACCTTAGTTGCTGTAAGTTTATTTCCTACAGAAGTGGTTGAAGAAGCCTTTTTAGATGGGTTGTCATCAGCACTTGTGTGTGTCTGATCCCTCACTGGCAATTGAGTGCCAGAGTTAGAAGCTGGAGTGGCGTTAGACGCCAGCTTCTCATCTGTTCCTGGCGTCTGAACGCTAGAACTGTGCTCCTTTTGGGCGTTCAACGCCAGATCCTTGCTTGTTTCTGGCGTTGAACGCCAGTCCTGAGCATGGTCTGGGCGTTCAGCGCCAGCCTTCCACCAATTTTCTGGCGTTTTAGCGCCAAAATTATTTTTCCCTGGGCTCTTACTGTCCTCAGGTGGATTTTGGGTGGTTTGCTCATTTCTTGGCTTCTTGCTGCCTTGAGGTGGGGTATTTAATGTTTTCCCACTTCTTAATTGAACTGCTTGGCATTCTTCTGTTATTTGTTTTGACAGCTGCTGTTTTGTTTGCTTCAATTGTTCTTCTATATTTATATTAGCCATCCTTGTCTCTTGTAGTCTATCCTTGAATTCGGCTAACTGCTTTGTTAGAAAGTCCAATTGCTGATTGAATTCAGCAGCTTGCTTTACAGGACTGAGTTCAGCAGTTACTGTTTTAACCTCTTCTTTCATGGAAGGGTCACTGCTTAGGTACAGATGCTGATTTCTGGCAACTGTATCAATGAGCTCTTGAGCTTCTTCAATTGTCTTTCTCATGTGGATAGATCCACCAGCTGAGTAATCTAGAGGCATCTGAGCTTTTTCTGCAAGCCCATAATAGAAGATGTCTAACTGAACCCACTCTGAAAATATTTCAGAGGGGCATTTTCTTAGCATCTCTCTGTATCTTTCCCAGGCATCATAAAGAGATTCATTATCTCCTTGTTTAAAGCCTTGGATGTCCAGCCTTAGCTGTGTCATCCGTTTTGGAGGAAAGTATTGATTCAGGAATTTTTCTGTCAGCTGTTTCCATGTCCTTATGCGAGCCTTAGGTTGGTTATTTAACCACCTCTTAGCTTGGTCTTTTACAGCAAATGAAAATAGTAATAATCTGCAGACATCTTGATCTACTTCCTTATCATGTACTGTGTCAGCAATTTGTAAAAACTGTGCCAGAAATTCTGTAGGTTCTTCCTGTGGAAGACCAGAATACTGGCAACTTTGCTGCACCATGATAATGAGCTGAGGATTTAACTCAAAGCTACTGACTTCAATGGAGAGTATGCAGATACTACTCCCATATGAAGCAGTAGAGGGGTTAGCATATGACCCCAGAGTCCTCCTGGACTGTTCATTTCCACTTAGATCCATGATGGAGAAAGGGAGATGATGTAAAATAGGGAAGAAATATTTTTATTTATTTAATTATTTATTTATTTCGAAAATAAAATAAATTAAAATAAAATAAATAAAAATGGGTGAAGATTTTCGAAAAAATGAGGAGAGAGAAAGTGGTTAGGAAGTTTTGAAAAAAATATGATTTGAAAAGGGTTTTAAATTTTGAAATAAAAAAATTTGAATTTTAAAAGAAAAAAATTCGAAAATTTGCTTTAAAATAGAGAGAAAAGATATTTTTGAATTTAAGGAGGAGAGAGAAAAACAATAAAATAGCATAAGATTTAAAATTTTTAGATCTAGTACTCCTTGTTTTCGAAAATTTGGAGGGAAAACACCAAGGAACACCAAACTTAAAAATTTTAAGATCAAGACACAAGGAAAACTCAAGAACACTTTGAAGACTCAAAAGAACACAAGAACATGAAGAACGAACACCAAACTTAAAATTTTTAGAAAACCAACTAAAATTTTCGAAAAACAAAGAGAAATCAAGAAGAAAACACCAAACTTAAAGTTTGGCACAAGATTTATTCAAAGAAAAATTATTTTTGAAAAAGATTTTTAAAAAAAGGATAGCCAATCACCAAGAACATAAGCACCACACTCTAGCTAATTGAGCTATAAATTTAAAGTGTTTTAAACAAGGTATAAATAATAAAAGACTCTAAACCAAAAAGAAAAATTTTTCCTAATCTAAGCAACAATATAAACCGTCAGTTGTTCAAACTCAAACAATCCCCGGCAACGGCGCCAAAAACTTGGTGCACAAAATTGTTACATATTACTCTCTTACAATTTTGCACATAGACCAGCAAGTGCACTGGGTCGTCCAAGTAATACTTTACGTGAGTAAGGGTCGAATCCCATGGAGATTGTTGGTTTGAAGCAATCTAAAGTTATCTTGTAACTCTTAGTCAGGATATAATATCAATAATAATTTTTAGTTTGAATTGTAAAAAGCAAAAGGGTAGAACACAAATTATACTTGTATGCAGTAATGGAGAATATGTTGGAGTTTTGGAGATGCTTTGTCTTCTGAATCTCTGCTTTCCTCTGTCCTCTTGTTCACGCACGCACGTCCTCCTATGGCAAGCTGTGTGTTGGTGGATCACCGTTGTCAATGGCTACCATCCGTCCTTTCAGTGAAAAGGGTCCAGGTGCGCTGTCACCGCACGGCTAATCATCTGCAGGTTCTCAATCGTATCGGAATAGGATTTGCTATCCTTTTGCGTCTGTCACTACGCCCAGCACTCGCAAGTTTGAAGTTTGTCACAACCATTCAATCCCAGAATCCTACTCGGAATACCACAGACAAGGTTTAGACTTTCTGGATTCTCATGAATGCTGCCATCAATCTAGCTTATACCACGGAGATTCTGATTAAGAAATCTAAGAGATATTCATTCATTCTACGGTGGAACGGAAGTGGTTGTCAGGCACGCGTTCGTGGGGGAATGATGATGATTGTCACGTTCATCACATTCATATTGAAGTGCGAATGGATATCTTAGAGAGGAACACGCATGTTTGAATGGAAAACAGAAATACTTGCATTAATTCATCGAGACACAGCAGAGCTCCTCACCCCCAACAATGGAGTTTAGAGACTCATGCCGTCAAAGAGTACAAAGTTCAGATCTAAAATGTCATGAGATACAAAATAAGTCTCTAAAAGTTGTTTAAATACTAGACTAGTAAACTAGATTTACAGAAAATGAGTAAACTAAGATGGATAGTGCAGAAATCCACTTCTGGGGCCCACTTGGTGTGTGCTGGGGCTGAGACTTAAGCTAATCACGTGTATAGGGCTGTTTTGGGCGTTCAACGCCAGCTTTGGATCCTTTTCTGGCGTTGAACTCCAACTTGTAACTTGTTTCTGGCGCTGGACGCCAGACTACAACATGGAACTAGCGTTGAACGCCAGTTTACGTCATCTATCCTTGAGCAAAGTATGGACTATTATATATTGCTGGAAAGCCCTGGATGTCTACTTTCCAACGCAATTGGAAGCGCGCCATTTGGAGTCCTGTAGCTCCAGAAAATCCATTCCGAGTGCAGGGAGGTCAGAATCCAACAGCATCAGCAGTTCTTTTTCAGCCTGAATCAGATTTTTGCTCAGCTCCCTCAATTTCAGCCAGAAAATACCTGAAATTACAGAAAAATACACAAACTCATAGTAAAGTCCAGAAATATGAATTTTGCCTAGAAACTAATGAAAATAAACTAAAAACTAACTAAAACATACTAAAATCTATATGAAATTAACCCCAAAAAGCGTATAAAATATCCGCTCATCAATCATCATCTAGGGACAAAGAAAAAGCCCCTGCTCAACCCAGGGGCATAATTAATTGCATCTCAGGAGGCTATGCTGGGGGTGGAAGTACAAGCTCGGCTAGGAAGCGTACGTACAGGGCCATGTTGGCCCTCGGAAATACCACCAATAATCCTCAGCCCGTACGCGAGATGCCAGAGATGACTTTCCGTCCAGGCGATTTCAGTTCACCTGACACCAACTTGGATGACCCTGTTGTTATCTCTATCCAATTGGGGGACTTAATAGTTCAGAAAGTACTGCTGGACCCAGGCAGCAGTGCTGATGTGTTATTTTTTTCTACATTTGAAAAAATGAAGTTAAGTACTAACATTTTGCAACCATCTGTAGGAGACTTGGTCAGATTTTCAGGAGAACGAGTGCCAGTCATGGGTTCAGTGTGGTTACAAACCACACTTGGTGAGCAACCATTATCTAGAACTCAGGATATTCAATACCTTGTGGTCGACTGTTTTAGTCCTTATAACCTTATTCTAGGAAGACCTTTTTTAAATAGATTTGCTGCAATTGTCTCTACTGTCCATCTTTGTGTAAAATTTCCTGTGCAGGATAGCGTCATGGCTACAATTCATGGCGACTTCCAGGAAGCTCGGTATTGTTACAACACGAGCCTCAAGCCTATCAAAAGAAGCAATGAACGGCGGATAAACTCCATAGGTGTCGAACAACCGACATTGGCCGAGTTAGATCACAGAGCGGACTTTCAAGATCGTCCTACCCCAAACGAAGAGCTAACGACGCTTCCATTGACTGATGACCTATGAAATTTACCTTCATGGGAACCTCCCTCATAAATGAAGAAAAGGATAAGCTCGTCCGCTTTCTGCGGCAGAATGCCGATCTATTTGCTTGGACGTCAGGAGATATGCCAGGCATAGATCCATCTGTTATCACTCATAAATTGGCCATAAGTCCGGCGGCCCGACCAGTATGTCAGAAAAAACGGAATCTCGGAACCGAAAAAAGGCTGGCATCCATGACCGAGGCCAAGAAGCTCATCGACGCAAACTTTATCCGAGAAATCAGATTCACGACTTGGTTAGCCAATGTCGTCATGGTAAAGAAAAACAATGGTAAATGGCGAATGTGCGTCGACTTTACTGATTTAAATAAAGCATGTCCTAAAGATGCATATCCTCTGCCCTCTATTGATACTTTAGTAGATAACTCTTGTGGCTATGGTACCTTGAGTTTCATGGATGCATATTCTGGCTATAACCAAATTTTTATGCATCCATCAGACCAAGAAAAAACAGCTTTTATCACTGAGTATGGCAATTATTGTTATAATGTCATGCCTTTCGGCTTAAAGAATGCAGGTGCAACTTACCAGAGGCTGATGAATAAGGTCTTTGACCAGCAGATAGGACGGAATATTGAGGTTTATGTTGACGATATGGTTGCCAAGACTAAGGTCGCCCATTCCCATGTTGATGACCTCGTTGAGATATTTGGTCAGATCCGAGCTTATAATATGAGGCTTAACCCAGAAAAGTGTGCTTTCGGGGTGCGAGGAGGAAAATTCCTCGGCTTCATCCTTACTAGCCGAGGAATAGAGGCGAATCCGGAAAAATGTCAGGAAATTCTCGATATAAGCAGTCCCACGAACATTAAAGAAGTCTAACGATTAATAGGGCGTCTGGCTGCATTATCCAGATTTCTGCCGTGTTTAGCATCTAAATCCCTAACCTTTTTTCAATGTCTACGAAAAAACACCACTTTTCAATGGGATGAAAATTGTGAAGCCGCCTTTAAAAGTCTAAAGCAATTTATTTCTAAACCCCCTGTTTTACAGAAGCCTAAGGTCGGCGAACCATTATATTTATATTTGTCAATTACTGTAGAAAAGCTCGCCTATGCACTAGTTTTTTCGGCAAGGCGTCTGCGTTTGTATTTTCAGAGCCACACGATCAATGTTAGAACTTCTCAGCCGCTACGACAACTACTCGCCAAGCCCGAGCTTGCAGGACGGTTGATCAAATGGTCCATTGAACTCTTAGAGTTTGACATTCACTATCAACCACGAGGATCTGTCAAGTCACAGTATCTAGCTGATTTCGTGGCCGAATTCACAGGACCAGGCTCGGATGCAGAGACTGCAAGCTGGAAACTATTTGTTGATGGAGCCTCAAACCCCCAAGGGTCTGGAGCAGGAGTACTGCTGGAGAGTCCTGAAGGAGTTGTTGTTGAGCATTCTCTTCGGTTTTCCTTCAAGGCCAGCAATAATCAGGCCGAGTATGAAGCCCTAATAGCAGGGCTCAGGTTAGTCATCGAATTGCAAGTTCTTAATTTACAAGTTTATTGTGATTCCTTGTTAGTTGTCCAACAAGTAAATCAGTGTTTTCAAACCAAAGACCCTATCCTATCAAAATACCTACATATGGTAAAAACACTCATGGATAGTTTTTTAAAAAATTGAAATTAGTCATATAGCTAGAGATCAAAATCACAGGGCGGATATATTGTCTAAACTAGCTACCACTCAGTCACACACCGCCTCACTTTTGCAATCAACACTTCATGAGCCGAGCATAAACATCATCGGCACCTTTCATATAGATAAGAGTGATAGCTGGCAACAGCCATACATACAATACCTCAAGCATGGAGAGTTTCCATCAGAGGTCCAGGACCTAAAAAGGTTTAAACGACAAGCCTTTTTCTTTAAATTGCTGAATGACAAATTATACCGGCGAGGTTATTCTTGACCACTGTTGAAATGTTTGGACAGGTCAGAAGCCGACTTAGCCCTAGCCAAAGCCCATGAGGGTATTTGTGGGACACACTCGGGGGCAAGAAGCCTGGCGCAGAAGATTCTCCGTGCTGGATTCTATTGGCCGACGATATGGGACGACAGTAGAAAAAAGGTCAGGACCTGTGACCATTGTCAAAAGCATGGTCCGATCATTAACATCCCGGCCGAGGATCTACACCAGTCAATGGTAAGCTGGCCATTTAATCATTGGAGAATTAATATTCTCGGACTTTTCTCCACAGCTCTAAGACAGGTAAAATACTTAGTGGTGGCAATAGATTATTTCTCTAAGTGGATTGAAACTCAACCACTAGCTAGAATAACTTCGACACAAATGATATCGTTTGTTTGGCAAAATATAATCTGCAGATTCGGTATACCTCATCATATTATAACTGACAATGGTCGCCAGTTTACCGACCATAATTTCAAGACTTTTTTTGCAGAATTTAAAAATTAGATAGCATTTCTCCTCCGTAGAACATCCTCAATCCAACGGTTTAGCAAAAGCTGTAAATAAGGTCCTCCTTCAAGCTCTAAAAAAGAAGCTCGACGAATCCAAAGGCCTATGGGCCGAACTTGTTCCAGAAATTTTATGGGGTTACAACACTTCAGCGCACTCATCAACCAAAGAAACACCATTTCATTTGGTGTATGGATCCGAAGCAATTATTCAAATTGAAATATCACAAAGCTCACTAAGAACACAGGCAGAGAATCATGATGATGCTCGGAGAGCCGAGCTAGATCTGATTGAGGAAGTACGTAACACAGCGGCGATGCACCAGAAGGCCTTGCAGCAACGAATTGGTCAGCGCCACAATAAAAAGGTGAGGCCGAGATTCTTTCAGGCCGGCGACCTAGTATTGAGAAGAACCGAAGAGGCACGGAGACCACCTTCACATGGCAAACTTGCCGCGATATGGGAAGGACCCTATAGAATCCATCAAGTACTCGGCAGAAGAGCATACCTTTTGGAACAATTAGACGGAACAAGGCTTCCTAGCACTTGGAATGTTAATTCCTTAAAGCAATACTATAGTTAACAAACTGCAGAGGGCTAGTACTCTTTTTCCTACCTCGAGATTTTTTCCCAAATTTGGGTTTTGCTCAAGGAGGTTTTAACGAGGCTAGCCTACCTAATTCAAGATGTAAAGGTACTGCATCAGAACAATACTTATTTTCTTATTATGACTTATTTTGTTTAAGATAATTCTCCGTTACATGCTTTTATTTATCAACTTATACGATCGCAGTAAAAAGTAATTTATTAAAACGAAAGTCGCATTGATATCACATGCGCAAATCCAAAGGCTGATAATCTTTCAGCACACTGCAATGATCGGACCCTATATGGGGATATATGCCAAAAAATTTGGAACAAGTGCATACAAATATATTACCAGCAAACAAAACAGCAGTCATTAAAGGGATTATACATACCCTACTCAAAATAAACAGTTTTTATGAGAGTATTCATATCTCTCAACTATCATAAGATTGCAAAAGTTAAATATAAAGCTAAATACTTTAAACATTTCTTAGTCGGCCAAATTATTATCCCCCTCCTCTTCCACAACTTCTTCATCATCAACTAACTGACCACCCCGGACTATCTTGCTCGGATCCATAGCAGCAAAATCCTCTCCATGATGCAAGAACTTCGCTTGAATAACAGCACGTTCAAAGTCCTCGGCAAATGCATCGAGGATCTCAGCTTCTCGGCTAGACTCCATATGTTTCAACTTCGTGGTTATCTCAATAATCTGGTCACTCATAGTGGACAGTTCGTTTGCCTTTTTTCCTAGAGACTCTACTGCTCTTTCATGTTCCTCTTTTTCAAGTTTCAATTTTTCTTTTGCAACTGAGAGCTCTTTCCTCAGTTCGGCAAGAACAATCTCCTTTAATTTCAGTTGCTCTTTTAGGTCAGCAATTTCCAAGGTGCTCTGCAGCATCCTCTTATGCCTTTTTTCTTGGCTTCGCCCAATACTGACTAGCCGAAAGCCCAAAACCTGCACAAGAAAACCCAAAACCTGTTCAAACAGCAAAAATTTAATTACTCCAATATTCTTAAAAAATACACATACACATGTATAAAACCTAACTGACCTGCATGAATTGGTCTATGCCAACATCCCCAACCTCCTCAATACAGGCAACGTCAGAAGCAGACTGAACAACTTCGTCTGCCAGGACATTGAAAGGGAATTTTTTATCCCATACGGAGGAACCATCACCCTCTTCTTCAAAAGAATGCAGTTTTTCTTGTTTAGCAGTGAAACTCAACAACTCACTTAGTTGAACCACTTTCTCCCCTTCCTCTAGATTAATCACCTCAGACTTCCTCTTTTTGAAAACAATCCCCTTTTTCTTCTGTACCGGTTGATTCACTTCAGCCTCACCTTCTACCTTTTCAGCATTCGAAGAGGACCCCTCAAAATTTTTCATTTTAAACCGAGCTCTCATGCTCGAGGCTGAAACTCCCGGATATTTTCCACCTAACAAACAAACAATAAAACAAAACCTGTTGAGTATGATTAAAAACAAATACAAATCCGACTTAAGTAGCACAACAATGCCTCACCAAAATATCGTACAACAGAGGCCCTATCTTCCTCCCAAGGAAGCAAGTCCGACACAGATACTAAACCGCCCCGGTCAACCATTTCCATCAAAAAATTTATTATACACTCGTTCCGAGGTGTTATTAATTCAGGACCTAAGATATGATTAGGTTGACAGCACCAGTAAAGGGGAAACTTCTCCCCAAGATTTTCATCTAA
This sequence comes from Arachis ipaensis, assembly GCF_000816755.2. Taxonomy (NCBI): domain Eukaryota; kingdom Viridiplantae; phylum Streptophyta; class Magnoliopsida; order Fabales; family Fabaceae; genus Arachis; species Arachis ipaensis. The sequence goes on along the minus strand of NC_029792.2, from coordinate 126,385,988 downwards.
ATAGAACGGAAATTCTTCATCCACCGACTTTACCTTGAAAAACATTTTCTTAAAATTTTTGAAAGAAGATTTATTTAGTTTGAAAACAGAAAACCCAGGGGTACTATTCAAGTTGATCCAGAGGCCTTTCCATACACCCTTTGCTTGAAACAAGGAAAAAAACAGTTCTAAATCAGGTTCAATCTCCAGAAACTCCATTAAAACTTGAAAACATTTAACAAATACCCATCCATTAGGGTGGACTTGGGAAGGTGCATAGTTCATTTGGGTTAACAAATCACATTCAAAATTCGTAAAAGGCAGTTTAACAAAATTCTTTAAGAACACAACTGTACATATAAAAGTTTTCAAAATCTTTCTTTCTGTGAAAAACCCGATCCATGCAATTGCATGGCAACAACTCAACATGAAAACCTGGTCTGACTATTTTTGACAGATTCAACCCCCCGAAACTCTCTCTATCAAAGAATAGAGAGGCCCTTATTTTCACATCGCCATCAACCCATTCATAAGAACCATCATCTTCTATCTTAGGTAAAGCCTTTGCTTTTTTGTCACTCATTTTTTTTTCTCTCAAAACTAGAAATCAGGAAGATAAGAGGTAAGGAAATGTGGTTACTAACCTCTTCTACTCATTATTTTTGAAGAAGAATGAAGTTTAAGCAGCAGCTGTATTCCCACGAAAGTGTAACTTGAAAGTAAAATTTTTTTGGCCATTCATTTAATGAAACCCTTTCAGTTCCAGGTTTCGATCATGGCCATTAATCCAAACCCCACTTGCAACGGTCCCAAGCCTACTTAGGAACTTGAACCTTGCATTGAAAAGTGTTGACAATCATTAATTTATGCCATCATGGCTGTTAACATTCTAATTAAATAATAATTTTTACCATCATTGTATACAATGAGTCAAGTTGAACTGGGGGCTCCATCCTTATTTCGAGCTATAATTCGGCTATATGGATTCGAAAGCTCAACCTGCCTCATTTAAGTATAGGCTAAGCTTGGGGGTTGTGATATAACCGTTATACATCGGTTACGAATTATAGCTCGGCGGATCTCCTTTTAAATCGGCACATTAACTCTGCCAACTTTATGGCATTAAACCCCTATGATCGGTTACATAGAAACGATCAATTCAGACCTAAACGGTCATCATCATCTCCGAGTTATAAAAGGGAACAATCAGAGTTTGCAGAGGTAAGTTTTTGTTAGAAAATGAGAGACCTTTCTTAGATAATCGTCCTTAACTAATTTGAGCGTCGGAGTACTTTTTGCAGGTGCTCTCCCCATTATTTTTATTTGGTGGCCGAAGTTCATCGTGACACGTCGAAGATCGACCAATAACCCCAGAAAGACGAGTTATAGTTCGGCCATATTCAGGCAGGAACATTTGCTATAGTTCAAAAACCCTCTTAATAAAAGGTCTGGAGACATGAGAAGGTGGTTTACTTACTTTTGTACTAGCGGAAGCGTACTTAGCATCATTTCCAGCATTTTCTACAAGTCGTGGTAGGTATCGACTGAGAGAAGCCACTTCGAGGGCCTTTTCAAACCTACCTACAACGCTTGGGCATCATTCAATCATCGAGGCGGAAAGGAATCAAATACAATCGGCACTTCCCTCTTATCTTAGTATAGCGTCGGGGGTACCTACCCGGCTACCCTTCAGGGAGCGGGTTAGCGCTTATTATTAAAGCAATTAGAAAGGTCGAAAGATGAAAGAGCTAGTTAAGGCCAATACAAGCCTATTTTCCTTTGGTGATGCAGCAGATGCACAATAGCCATAACTTAAGAACGAACCAATTCAGGGAGATAGCTATGATGTTGGAGATTGCAGGATGATATTGCTGACGAGAGGGTCGAGAGAGAATAACAATCAAGAGTCATCATGCATATCCCCTCCCTTGTTGCTGGAAGCCTTAAGACCACATTTCTGTAACTCCCAGAGAATGGACTTATTCCCCTCTGTCTCGACCTTGGCGGAAGCCCTCATTTATTTGATGAAATATCCACTTTTGATTCAGCTCGAAGGTTGGACGATGGCTCGATGATTATCTTTTAGTAGCTTTTCTAGGTAAGGATTGTACTGTATAACTTAACTCTTAATGTCTACCCTCAGACCATTGACGAACCTACTACTAGATTATGGGGGAGAATGAATGGCTCTTCATCAATTTCACACCTAAGCATAAGCTCTTCAAATCGATGAAGTAGAATAGAGTTCCAGGGCATCCGCAGAAATATCTTATTATGAGATTTCCGTTCCCATCCAGTCCGATAAAGTATAAGCAAGTCAGGGAGAAGCCGAGGATTAGGATTTGATTACCCTGTAAGGAATAGATATTGAATATAAGGCTGTAGGCTCCAGTTAGCAGTAAAGGAAATGAACTCTTGGCACAAAGTCTAGAAGTTTCCACATCAAATAGATCCGTCTTGGATTAGGTCGGCATTTGCCTTAGCCTCTTTCGCTCTCTCTTTGTAATCTGGTCGGATTTATAGCTTTCTTTCTTGCCTTTGAAGAGGATTATTCGCGCAGCCCCCAACGCGCCTGCCATGCAGCCGCCTCCCGTAGCCGGCGGGTTTGCCAGCGTCTTCATCCGCCACACACAGGGGACATATGGTTGTTTTAGTAAGTGATTGGATGATTATTTTTTATTCATAAAAGTCGAATATTCATCTCTATACGCAGCCGGGTGGTTATTATTATTAGCTATGTAGATGGTTGTTTTTTGTCACGAGTGCGACGGACTGGGAAGCTAGGGCGGCGGAGGCAGTACGCGACCCCCAGGCTGGGTGCCGGCACGGGAGAGAGCGGCGAGCCACACACACCAAGGACGCGAAGGAGACCCGCGGCGGGAAGAAGGCGGCCGTCTGAGCTGGGCTATCAGCAATGGAGACACACGCGCACAAGAGAGGCGAATTGACGAGGGTCGAAGCTAGACGCCGCTGACGGTTGGATGGTCAGTGAAGAAGGTCGGGGGTGGGTGCCGTTTTGGGAGGAAGAAGGATTTGGGGTGAAAAGGGTTTGTGATTAGGGTTTGGATGGTTGTTTTTGTGAAATAACTGAATGGGAGTTTTTGAATTTAGGGTAATCTATGGAGCGGTTTTTACTATTTATCGGCTAAATAACCAGCCCATTGTACATATTGTAAATATTCCTCATTGTCTCTCTAGCGGAGTTCGTATGTTTATATTACTAATACAAGAGTCGTACGGCAATAATTAGATGGAGTTAGATTTATGATAAATCAACTATTAATGTCGACTTGTGATTTGTGAATCATTGATCTCTTTGTTCTAAGTTAGGACTAGGATTTGTGTGTTTTATATAAATGTTTTAATTATGGTAATATGATGTATTGTGTCTTGGTGATCTAGGATTCTATGTAGTTTAGAATTTTCCTTATCTGATGTTGAGCTCTGTCTGACATCTTTTGATCCATGTAGCTGACCTGATGTTGTTTGTTGTCGTTGTTGTTGATGATGATGTTGAGTTCTATCTGTGTTGTAAACCTTATATTTTTTAATGTTTGGTTAGGCTGGAGAAAAAGCTGTAAGTTGCGGTGTTTCTAATGTTGATAACATTGAGGAGCTTAGCACTATAAAAGATCTGCATCTCAGGTAAGCGAAATTTGATTTACTCAATGCTTTTTCCAAATCTAACTAGAATTTTGAGAAAAAAATAAAAAATAAACAATAAAAAAGATGTTTAAATTGACTACTGCTTCCTCATTGGTATTCTGTATTTATTTACTCAGGACTGTGGATGAGCTCGGAGTAGATAGAAATGTTATTGCAAGTGAGCTACCTTCCAAACTAGATTAATCGTTGATTTGGTTGTATTATATACTACTTATTTTATTAAACCCTCTTACAAGATCAAATTTCACTGATGATTCGGTTCTGCATATATGTGCGATTCTAATGTGCTTATGGGGTGTCAATCATGTATTTAAATAAAAGAGTTTATTTACATTACATGCTTTTATACTAGTTACTGCTTGTTTGGATATATAATTTTATTTTGTGGTTTATGTTTTGGGAATTATGATATTGGCATTCAATGCTTTATGAAGGTGTTGGCTAAATTAAAGGGCTTTATCTAGCATGATTGCTTTTTGATAATAACTCTGCCAAGAAATTTGTGAGGCAAATGGTGGTGGTACCAATTGGCATCATGGATTGGCCATTGCATGAGTAACTTGGCATAGATTGGCATGCTGGTTTTCTTTTATTGCATTGAAGCGATATTGATCATCATTGTAACGTGAAAAAGGAAAAACCATAGTTTGAGCTTGTTACATCTATACGAAATTTTATTTTATTACATCTACTTGTGTATTGAATTAAGAGGAGTGTTAGGGGCCAGCAGATTTTGTGATTTATAGCCATCAATTAGCCATCAATAGTATTTTTAATGGTGTGAGATTACATCTAATAGTAGAGAATTACTCATTTTTCTTTTGATGGTTAAGTGCTGGCCAGATTTTAATAAAAGTGCTGCCCCTAGACTTTCTCTTGAACTAATTGTCCCATTTACTTTCTTTCTTCTTGGTATGTTTGCTCAAGAAATTTTCATGTTTGAATTTGAATTTTTGCTGACTTGATTTGTTATATGGAAACTTCCAGAGCATCTTGAAGAATTAGAACAACTTTTGAAGGGAGTGGCTATGATGAAAGAGTTAACTCGACGGACTCAAGACTATTTAGTTTCATTTGGAGAGTGCATGTCCACTAGGATCATTGCTGCATATCTTAATAAATTGGGTGTTAAGGCTCGCCAAGTATGTTCCCCTTAATTGCAACTCATAAAGTTACTTTTGAAATGCTAATGTTGACAGTCCAACTATAGATCTATTTCATAGTAATTTGTGGATGAATACTAATTTAATGGTTCAACAGTATGATGCCTTTGAGATGGGAATTATAACAACTGATGACTTCACAAATGCGGGCATTTTGGAAGCAACTTACCCTGCTGTTGCAAAGAGGTTACATGGTGATTGGGTCTCTGATCCTGCGATTCCAATTGTTACGGGCTTCCTTGGAAAGGTTTTTGTGATGCCTTTCATTTTATGTTATTTCATCCTCTCTTTTGATATGATAGTACAATGGTTTGTGAAATTGGAAATGCGATTTGTCGTTTGTATTTTTCTTGTAGGCCCGGAAATCATGTGCAGTTACAACATTGGGTAGAGGGGGTAGTGACTTGACAGCTACAACAATTGGGAGAGCACTTGGGTTGCCAGAAATCCAGGTTTGTAATAAAAACGTCTGCATGTCGAAAGGGCATTAGTGCCCCCTTAATTTGTACATTCAAGGAGCTGTTGAGTTTACATGTTAATGTTAGTAATAATTCTGTTTATAGGAAATGCAAGTGTCTGTTTTTTCTTGATAATGTAAAATACTAGCAGGAATTACTGCAAATTTTTACGAGTGAGAGAGTACATGAGTTTATTTTGCCCGTTTATGATTAAATTGAGATAGAAAGGAAACGGTTAATGTGGAATTCTTTAAACAGGTATGGAAAGATGTTGATGGCGTTCTAACCTCGGATCCAAATATATGCCCACAAGCTGAACCGGTTCCATGTTTGACATTTGACGAGGCTGCTGAACTTGCATATTTTGGTGCTCAGGTATTATTATATTCACCAACTTTGTTCTGTTGACAATATGCTATTTACCATTTCTCTCATTGCTATAAAACATTTATGGATTCTATTTAGTGTTCTTGGTTCTGCTTGGGGTTGAATCACACTTCACATTGTTGTCATAAAAATCATGAGAAATTTTATTTTGTAAATTATATTTATATATACTTCGCTAGGTTTAGATATAACAAGATTCATGATAAGACATTGTGGTTCTGACTGGCCCATGTAGCCTCCCCAATCTAGTGGAATAGGGTTTGGTAGTAGTTGTAGTAGTATTATATTTGCTAAACTAAGACAACTTAGTTACATATAGGTCGATTATTGTCGTTGTTTGTATATTTTTACTATTTGACATGATAAATCTTGTGGTGTGTTATGTAACGTCGCGAAGCTTGATTAAAGGAGAAATTTAATTCTACCAGTGTACAACTACGGGGTATAGTGTCCTCAAAATGGAGAAACTATGGAGGAGGACCAATATACTAAAATAAATGCAACAATGTCGTTCAATCCTCCCTACATATCAGAAAGAGATTCTATCTTCAAACTAACATGAAGAGACAGCAAATAACACCATAAATGCAATTCTTTGCCATAATTCTTGTCGGGGATATAGGAACAAACTAGAAGATGCAGTCATTCTGCTTAGTCCCAACTCTCAATACACAAGAACCACATAACACAAGCAGCAACTTCTTTTGAGTCTTTCTATGGCAAAACCTTTGGAAGGTATTGGCAGAAATTCAGAATCTTTCTTCTTAGCACAACCTTTGAAATCATGAAATGTATTGGAAGGACCTGATCCAAGGGGAAAATAGATACCAAATTTTCACCAAGAACTTAAAGCAATATTATGAAACTAAAGTAGCTTCCATAATGTAAGCTAACTTGGCCATTGTAGACTTCCACATTTTATTAAAAACTGTGGAGTCCTGCGGTTCTTCTGCATTAATAGTGCAGTGAAGTTTTAACCTACAAATCCTGGGGCTATGTTTTGTTGTTATACCAAATTTTCACTAGAGTATAAATTGGATGACATTGTTGTGAAATTTGGTGAACTTATAGGACTTGCAAAGTAATTAAACCATAATGAAATAAGTAAATAAAATATCTTATAAAGTTGCAACTTTTCTTTAATTTAAATTTTATAACCACTTCTTGAAAAGTTTTTTTTTCTCAAATTCAGTTTTTTGAAATAACTTTTCTATAAAAATTCTTATCCGTTTCAAATTCATATTTGACTTCCCAGATCATTTGATTTCCTTGTCTTCTTGAGTAAAGGTAGTCTTGCTTTGCATCTATATTCTATACCATCATATAGTCACCAAAAAAAAAATATTCTATACCATCATATGTATGCATATACAATATGCTATCTCCTGTGCTACAACACTTGTGCCTTCTGCCATCTCTCTGATGTCTTTGTCAGAACTTCTTCCCCTTCTACCTCTTCCTCTATAAGTGGTGCATAAATGCCAAACTTCTTTCTTTCATAAAGAACATGTTATATCTTCCCTTTTTCTTTTTTTTCCTCATCTTTTGGCAATAACTTGGGGAAGAGTCAAAAGATTTCTTTATCTTCCTCTGGGTTTGATATCCATCTTACGTCACTAGATACCTGTTCCATGGCATAGTCCATATAACTCATTCAGCCTTGCTTGCTTCTTGTTGAAGAACTATTAATAAGCATCAGTTGTCCAATGTTTCTCTGATATGTTTCAAATTTGTAACAGAGGTCTCTATGACTCTATGCAAGGTATGTCATCACTTATCACCTCTAAGAACTATCCTGAACAGTAGGAGTAGAAGAAAAACTATAGACTGTATAGTTTATTATAACAACAACAAAGCCTTATCCTACTAGGTGGGGTCGGATACATGAATCAAATGATGCCATTGTACTCTGTTATGTATCATGTTTACAGAGAGACCGTTTATATGTAGATCTCATTTGACCACCTCATGGATGGTTTTCTTAGGTCTTCCTCTGCCTTTTGTCCCTCGCCCATCTTCCATCTCATCCACCCTCCTGACTGGGTGTTCTATCGGTCTTCTTCTCACATGTCCAAACCACCTGAGACGCGATTCAACTATCTTTTTCACAATGGGTGCTACTCCAACTCTCTCCTTTATATCTTCGTTCCTTATTTTATTTAATCGCGTATGACCACTCATCTACTCAACATCTTCATCTCTGCCATACTCAACTCATGTTCGTTCTTCCCTTTGGCCGCCCAACACTCCGTACCATAAAGCATAGCCGGTCTTATAGCGGTGCGATAGAATTTACCTTTAAGTTTTAAATGCATTTTTTTGTCGCATATAAAACCAGATGCACTCTGCCATTTTGACCAACCTGCTTGGATCCTATAATTTACATCTTGTTCAATCTCTCCATTATCCTGTATGATGCACCCAAGATACTTAAAACTTTTAACTTTTCGTAGGATGTTCTATCCAATATTCACCTCTATATTAGGGTTTTTCTTTCTCAGACTGAACTTACATTTCATATATTCCGTCTTACTATGGCTTATGCGCAAACCATACACTTCTAGAGCTTCTTTCCATAAGTCTAACTTCTTATTTAGGGATTTCCTTGACTCTCCTATAAGGACGATATTATCGGTAAAAAGCATGCACCATGGCACAGGCTCTTGGATGTGCTCTGTATATACTTCAAAGACTAATGTGAAAAGGTATGGACTTAAGGATGATCCCTAGTGTAATCCTATACCAATAGGAAATTCCTCTGTCACACTACCTTGAGTCTTCACACTAGTTGTGGCCCCATCATACATGTCTTTAATTGTACGAATATGTGCAATCCTTACTCTCATCTTTTCTAAAACTTTCAATAAGACCTCCATTGACACCCTATCATACGCTTTTTCCAAATCAATAAACACCATATGTAGATCCCTTTTATTACTACGATACCTCTCCATCATTCTTCTTAATAGGTATATTGCTTCAGTGGTAGTTCTGTCTGACATAAATCCAAATTGGTTATCTGTTACTTGTGTCTCTTTTCTCAACCTCCGTTCTATCACCCTTTCCCATAACTTCATGGTATGACTCATGAGCTTGATCCCTCTATAGTTTTCGCAACTTTATATATCTCTCTTATTCTTGTAGATAGGTACTAAGGTGTTCTTTCTTCACTCATCAGGCATATTCTTTGACCTTAAAATCTCATTAAAAAGCTTGGTTAACCAGTTGATACCTTTTTCTCCAAGGTCCTTCCAAATCTTAATCGAGGTATTATCAGGTCCTACTACCCTGCTATTTTTCATATGCTTTAGAGCCTCTTTTACCTCGAAGTCTCGAATCCTTCGATAGTAGTCAAAGTTTTGATCTTCTTCCCTTGTGCATAACCGACCAAGGCTCGGAAGAGTCTTCTGTCCCTCATTAAATAACTCGTAGAAGTAGTTCTTCCACCTTTCATTAATCTTCTCCTCTTGAGCCAACACCTTTCCATCCTTATCCTTTATGCACTTAATCTGATCCAAATCTCCCATTCTTTTTTCACGGCTCTTTGCGATTTTATATATACCTTTTTCTCCTTCTTTCGTGTTCAAAGACTGGTAGAGACCCTCATATGCTCTTGTTCTTGTTTCACTTACAGCCACTTTTGTCTCTTTCCTAGCCGCCTTATATTTTTTCCAATTATTTGCGTTGTGTTATAAAGACCACTCTTTAAAGCACTCCATTTTTATCTTTATCTTTTCTTGTACACTCGCATTCCACCACCAGGACTCCTTGTCTCTTGGTCCTATTCCTTTAGATTCACCAAAACTTTCTTTTGCTGTTCTTCTAATAACTTCTACCATCTCCCTCCACATCTCTTCCGCGCTTCCATTCCCATCCCACTTTGCCTTTATTCCTACCCATCTTAGGAATCTTCTTTGTTCCTCACCTTTCATCTGCCACCACCTCGTCCTTGGGTTCTTCGTATGTCTTTTTCTCAACTTTTGCTCAACGCGAAAATCCATGACGAGCACCCTATGTTGTGTTGTCAAACTCTCTCCCGGAATAATTTTACAATTAATACAAAATTTCCGGTCGACTCTCCTCAACAAGAAGTCAATTTGAGAGCTTGTCATGCCACTCTTATAGGTTATAAGATGTTCGTCTCTTTTTTTAAAATATGTATTTGCGATGGGAAGATTAAAGGTTGAGGAAAAGTCCAAAATAGTTTTACTCTCGGCATTGATCACCCCGAAACCATGGCCTCCGTAAATACTCCCATACCCAGTCACTTCTCTCCTAATATGGCCATTTAAATCTCCTTCTAAGAAAATCTTATCTCCTGAAGGTATGTTTTGAACTAAACTCTCTAGATCCTCCCAAAATCTTATCTTGTGCTGTTCATCCGAATCCACTTGCGGTGCATAGGCGTTAATCACATGGAAAGCACCTCCCTCCACCACAAGTTTGATAGAGATGATCCGATCTTTCACCCTCTTGACATCCACTACGTCCTCCTTCCACTACTTATCCACAATAATTCCAACCCTATTCCTATTCTTCACCTTTCCTGTATACCAAAGTTTGAAAATTGTATAGTTCATTATGTGTAGCTAATTTTGAATGAGAACATAACAGTGTATCATTGTTGTAATTGCTTGGTATTCCTTGGTTAAAAAGGGAGGGGGGAGAGAGACAGTGGGACTTGCCCGCTGCAAAAGGAAAAAAGGGGGGGTTGGTTTACACGTCAGGTCTTTATTGGAGAATGGCATTACCTAAAGAACTTTTTGGGAGTTTTTGCCTGCACAATTATGAAAAATAATTTATATGACTTTGCTTTGGGATATTGGAATAAGCTTGTTGGAAATATTTGTAATTTGCAGGTCTTACATCCGCAGTCTATGAGACCTGCTAGAGAAGGTGATATTCCAGTAAGGGTTAAAAATTCTTACAACCCCAAAGCTCCGGGTACTCTCATCACTAAAGCAAGAGATATGAGCAAGGTTTGTGGAACATCTATACCTGAATAAATTATAAATACTATCATCTTAAGGATGACTTTATACAACTATCGTTAAGTTTTACTTTGTCCACCTACAGGCAGTCTTAACTAGCATTGTTTTGAAACGTAATGTGACCATGTTGGATATTGTTAGCACTCACATGCTTGGTCAGTATGAGTTCCTTGCTAAGGTGAGAAAGCTAAAGCATGCAGATCTGTCTTTTTATTTGATGAATACCTTCCTGTCTTCATATTTCTATATTTATGCAGGTGTTTTCAATCTTTGAAGACCTGGGTATATATGTTGATGTTGTAGCTACAACTGAAGTCAGTATTTCTTTGACGTTGGACCCGTCGAAGCTTTGGAGCAGAGAACTAATTCAAGAGGTGAGACATAGTGATGATCATCTCCATATCCTGTTGTTATGTTACTTCCAATATTGTCGGGGTTACGGTGTTTAATAACTTTTTTCTCATGGTGTCATTTGACCACCTAATATACACTACTTAGTGAGACAAGACTTGAATTATGTTGTATTTTACATCTATTGAAATATGCTTTCTCTGCCACGTTTGTATACCAGCCTTTGCGTAATTCTAATTGATTGTCAGTCCCTTAAGCAGGAACTAGACTATGTTGTTGAAGAGCTGGAAAAAATTGCTGTGGTGAATCTCCTACAAAATAGATCCATAATCTCTCTCATTGGAAATGTTCAGAAATCATCACTAATATTGGAGAAGGTCCTGTGTTATAATTATCCAACTTAATTGTGTTCCAAGAATTGTTGTTAAATGTTTTATTTTGATCCTGAGTTTTATTTTGTAATATCACTGTCCTTCCACGTGAGCAGTGTCAAACTTATTTACAGTAGTAAGTTAATTTTTTACTTTCCTTTATTACTGATTGGCCTTTTATTGCAGGCCTTCCGTGTTCTTCGAACCCTTGGTGTCAATGTTCAAATGATCTCTAAGGGTGCATCTAAGGTATCCCTACCTTAAGAAAAAATGGTTTTTGTGTCCTTTTGACCCATCTTTAGTGATCTAGAAATCATCAACCTTGTACATTTTTCATGCATATATAATCTTAGTTGGCATGAAACGGTGTTGATCAAACGTATTATGTCTTCAACTGGATAGCATGACATGCACCAATATTTTTTGGCTTTGTAGCATGGTACTTTGTCATACTCAGGCTATGATTTACATATGTAAAAGTTATAACAGTATTCTAAATTCTATTTATGTTCATATACACACATGGGGGAGGTGTAAGGGGTTTCTATAAACCCCTTCCAGCTTTAGCTGGTTCTTGAACCTGGATACACTTATTTTCAAGCGCAATAGTCTAACTTCATTCTCAAATGTTTTGTTTCATGTATTTTAACTTCGTATTTTGTTTCCCTGCAGGTGAATATCTCGTTAATAGTAAATGACAGTGAAGCAGAACAGTGTGTAAGGGCTCTCCACAAAACCTTCTTTGATAGTTAGAAAACGAATGCATACAAGGGAATGTAGAGCAACATAAACATTGATATTGTAGTTTTCCATTCACTATTTGTAGAGCAACATATTTCTAAGCTAAATCTGTCCCCCCTAGAACTAGGAGAATTAGGATTAGCAGCCTCATTCGAAGTATTCGAAGTAGAAGGATTGGCGGGCAAGTTATTATTCACAGATGCATTGTTATTAGCACTTGCTTCTTGATTAATACTATCATCTATAATTGAAATTAATAAATCATGCATAAAATTAAAAATAGCAGCAGCACAGCAAAAATCAAATAATCATCCATAAGACCATATCTGAAATCAATAATAAACACCAGACGACACTAACAACAGTTCGCAAAGGATAAACCTAATCAAAAACACCATTAACAAGAGACTAAAACAGAGCCAAGAATCAAACAATAAGCATCCAGCAATAAACATTACAAAACAAGTATAAAGTAGCCACACTAAATCTGAAATCAATAAAGATAAACAAAAATAAAAAATTTCAATAATGATTTGATTTCTATTTTTTGCAACGACAAGAAAATTTTAACAAAAATTTTAGAAATGAAAAAACAGCAGCAGCACAATCAATGAGCAGAAGTACAAAATTTTAATAATTATTTGATTTTCCTATTTAGCAGCAGCAACCAAATTTCAACAAAAATTATACAAATTAAAAACACAGCAACAGCACAAAATTAATGAGTAGCAGCACAAAATTTGAATAATGATTTCCTTTCCATTAATCGATTCACAACATTCAGACTAAACAGATTGATAAAAGGAAGTGAAGAACCGGAGAAGTGAAAGTAGTGACACTAATCTTCGATGGAAAGACAGACAGCGAGTTGCTCTAAGCCTCGAACAGAGAAGTCAGGGACGATGGGGACGACGTGCCGAGCTACAGCCAACAAGAAAGGGCTTGGGTTCGGAAAGGGGGAAGGAGGAAGCTACGGAGGCGCCAACAACATGACGGCGACGGCACTGCGAAAGAACCGTTGAGGAGGAAGCTAAGGGTTCGGCCTTCAAATGGGGTGAGTGAGAGTGTCTGAGTTTGAGTGTGAGATTCGTGAGTGAGTGAGGGGGGTAAAAGGGTGGGCGAGTCTGACCGGGTGGGTTTTAAAAAAAAAAAAAAGAGTACTGCTAGGGAGCCAATGATCTAAGTGTACAATGTGTATAATGGACTAAATCTTTGGCCCAATATGAATAAAATGAACATCATCCATACTATCCAGAATAACCAGTACCAGGATAATAAACATCTCATGTCATGAAACCACTTATCCCAAAAACTTAAGCTAATTTTGGAGTTTACCAAGGATCGAACTCTTGACCTTTCGAATATGGAGTTTTTATACCATATCATGAAACCACTCATCCCAAAAGTTTAAACTGATAGGAAAAGGTAACACTAATGATTATATCTCTAATATTGAATCGAACATCCCTAAACCCCCATTGTACACATTGTACAAATATTCCATTGGCTCCCTATACTTCCTCAAAATAAAAAAAAAAAAATTCAAAACGGCGTTGTTAATACAACCGGCCAGTTTTCGATCCGATCCAACTGGCCAATTCTCAGTCGGTCAACAGTTTTGAAACAGTTTGTGATTGAGCGGTTATAGATAGCGAATTAGACTGTTTTCTTTGCCAGTTACTGAATTGGCCAGCCTAGTCTGATTTTTACAACATTGCATCCTGCAATATCATAGGGGAATAGCATACTTAAACGAGCAGCATATACTGGATGGTTCTGTTCCTGCATAATATATGGGATTACTTCCAAATTTTGTTTGGATGAATTGGGCACGTTTGGTTTAGGATTTTTGGCGACTATTTTTTAGAAGCAGAAGATAAAACAAGAGGAGCGTTAAGTTATTTTGTACTTTGATATTATTGTATCGTACAAGTACTTTTTATTAAATTTGAACGTTAAATTATTTGGTTGTAATAAATATAGGAGTAGTTTTTCTCATAAAAATACAATTAAGTATATGGAGTGAGAACAAATACGTGGTTACAAAATTTAAGAAGCATTATATGTATACATATTTTTTCCTTGTTTATAGGAAAAGCAATCCTTTATTTGCTTCTAGGAAATAAATAAAAAACAAAATTTTGATAACCAACAAAAAAAAAGGATTATTATGTGATGTGTTTTTACCTTTTTTTTTATTCAAATGATAAAAAGTTAGAAATGTATTCAATAATAACCAATGAATACAAATTATCCAATTCGGGAATTAACAACAGAAGTGGGAATTAACTAGAATTGAAAAGAGAACGGATACAGCTTTAGAATGGAAGGAAAGGGAAGCAGCAACAGTGCAAGTGTGTATGTGATAAAAAGTGGGAAAATTATGGGAAGCTAAGTATAATTTTAAAATTTTTATAGAGTATGTATATGTTAGGTGAGATCTTAGACTACTCACAGATTTACTTCACTAGCTCACTTAGCCTTATATATACCCTTACCTTCACCTTAGCCCCATTACAACCTTGGAAAAGACCTCCTGATGTTTGCATTGGTACATTAAACATTGTTGATTGATTAGGTAAAGAACAAAGTTTAGAAAGCTTGAATAGGGAAGAGTAGAGTGATTAACCCTAGACACTTGAGAGACTAGAATGATATACACTACCAGAGAGGGTTCAATGCTTGATTCTATGTTCCCTGCTTTCATGAGCTATCTTCTTACAAGTTTACTTGTCTTTTATTGTATAATTTGAATTAGTGGAATTTGATTCATATTTGTCTTGGAGAATTTATTTTTTTTTAACCAAGTAGGTAGAAGCATTATGCATTTAGTTGTATTCATAGGTTGCATTTCATGCATTCTATCATTTCTCTTCACCCCTTTATAGTTTCTCTTGAGCTTAGCATGAGGACATGCTAATGTTTAAGTGTGGGGAGGTTGATAAACCACTATTTTATGGTTTATCTTGTGCTCAATTGAGTGATTTTTATCAACTCTTTACCCACTTATTCATACTATTCGCATGTTTTACATTTTCCTTCCTGATTTTGTGCTATGATTGAAAATATACTTCTTTGATCTTATATTTTCTTATTATTAATCCTCTCTTATTACCATCAGATACCTTGATATGTGTGTTGAGTGTTTTTAGAGATTATAGGGCAGGAATGGCTCTGAGGATGGAAAGGAAGCATGCAAAAGAGGAAGGAATACAAGAAGTTGGAGAAAACTGCTAAGCTGTCCAGCCTGACCTCTTCGCACTTAAACGACTATAACTTTAGCTACAGAGGTCCAAATGACGCGGTTCCAGTTGCGTTGGAAAGCTAACGTCCGAGGCTTCTATTTGATATATAATTTTCCATAGCTGCCCCGACACCAGGCGACGTGAACGCGTGGATCACGCGGACGCGTGACCTGGCAGGAAAGCAATCCGTGTGGCCGCGTGGACGACGCCTCCGCGTTACCTTCCCGCGACCTGAACGTAACAGAAATCACTGGGAGCGATTTCTGGGCTGCTCTTGACCTAGTTTTCAGCCCAGAACACACAGATTAGAGGCTATAAAGTGGGGGAATGCATCCATTCATAAGGAAGCTCTCATAATTCACAATATTAGGATTTAGATGTAGTTTCTAGAGAGAGAGGTTCTCTCCTCTCTCTTAGGATTTAGGATTTTAGGATTTCTATTAGTTTAGTTCAATTCATCCTCATTCCAGGTTCTATATTCCTTCAATATTTATTTTCTACTTTAATTTACTCTAATACTTTTATTTGTATTTGATTTATGTTGCCCAATTGGCTTATGAACCTTCCCATGTTATGACTTGAATTTATATTTAGACGTAATTTGATTGCTTTATTTACATGAATGCTTTTAATTTAATTTAGATATTTTTCCTTTTGGCTTTGGTTAAATAATTGGTGACTCTTGAGTTATCAAACTCATTGTTGACTGAAATTTGGAATTCTTCAAGAATTAATTCGAGATCCAATAACTCTAAATTTTCCCAAGGAAAGACTGGGACTTGAGGATTCGAATTAATTCTTCCACTTAACTTACCTTCATAGTTAGAGGTTAACAAAGTCGGAGAAAAATCCAATTCTCATCACAATTGATAAGGATAACTAGGATAGGACTTCCAGTTCTTCATACCTTGCCAAGAGATTTTATTATTGTTAATTTATTTTACTTGTCATTTAAATATACCTGTGCCCATTGCCCAAACTTCAAAACCCTGATTTACAATCTTCATAACCAATAATAAGAACATACTTCCCTGCAATTCCTTGAGAAGACGACCCGAGGTTTAAATACTCGATTATCAATTTTTAAAGGGGTTTGTTACTTGTGACAACCAAAGCATTTGTAAGAAAGGTTGATTGCTTGGTTTAGTAATTATACTTACAACAAGAGTTTACTATAACTTCTAAACCATCAATCTTCAGCTCTTCAGCGACAAACAAGTTCTGCCGCACAATTTTTGGAGAATGCGCATCAGTTGAGTAAGAACAGTCAACACCAATAGTATAATATCAAACTTGGAAAAGAAAATAAGAAACAACAACAAAGTTAAAATGTAATAAATGAAAGTATACAAATGCAATAAATGAGGGAGAATAGGGATGAGAAGGGAAAGGAATGAAGAAGAAGAAATGTAGAAAGAAAGAAGAATGAGAGGAGAAAGAAGAAGAAAAGAGAGAAGAAAGTAAAAGAAGTAGCGACGCGTAAGCGTCGCCCACGCGTACGCGTGGGTTGCATAATAAGGAAGTAATGCGTACGCGTCAGTCACGCGTACGCGTGGAAGTGAATTTCGCTCCACGCACAGCACTCGCACAGTGGCAGCCCAACTCTCTGTTTGTAGTATTTGATAATCAAAATTTTGGGGTTGACGCATGCACGTCAGTCACGCCCACGCGTGGAAAGCCAGAAATGCAAATGACGCGTATGCGTCAACGACGCGTACGCGTGGGTTGGTGAAAATTGATGGGTGACGCGTATGCGTGGGGTTGGCTATGCTCCTAGTACCACACCAGCGCGGTCCTGGCACAACTCTCTGTCTAGGCCGTCCTATCACACCATTACAGCACGGTTTGGGCATGAACCAAATTTGGGCGTTGACGCGTACGCGTCGTTCACACGCACAGGTGACAGCCCCTTTTTTTTTGCAATGCCAAAAATTATTAAACAACTACCATAACTGAAACTAAATAATCATAACTAAAATGAAAATTTAACTTATTACCAATATTAACAAAAGGGAAATTAGAAAGAAGTTACCATGGTTGGGTGTCTCCCACCTAGCACTTTTAGTTAAAGTCCTTAAGTTGGACGTTTGGTGAGCTCCTTGTCATGGTGGCTTGTGCTTGAACTCATCTTGAGACCTCCACCAACGCTTGGACTTCCAATAAGCTCCAACATTTTCAAGTGAAGTCACCAAGCCTTAATGAAGTTCTTCACAAGCTTTGAGCTCCCAAAAGTGATCCTCTTGTATGTTAGGATCCCAAATCTTGTTTCTACACCCGTCCTTAAGTTGATCATCATTGTTCCAACCTGGTGGCAAGTAATCCGAATTCTCAATGAAGTACCAAACTCTTCTTTTAGATCCAACCAATTGATCACTAGTCCAACCCTTGCATCTAACTCTTGAAATCTCAACCTTGATGAGTCTTGATTTGCAACTCCAACCACTAAACATCCTTCTCTTACGCTTAATTCTACAAAGCCTCCTAAGTTGGCCATCCGTTTCAAGAATACCATACTCAAGTGGGACAGTAAAGCTAATAGAGATAAATTTTACCCACTCAAATGACGAAGTAGACGACAACCTAGGTAGAGAAGTCTCCAATGATCTTGACAAAGCATATTCAACTCCTGTCTAACCTTGCCGAAGGACTTCCACCTTTTGAAAAGATTCTCCAACTTCAAGCTCTTCCTCACCGAATTCATCCAAATCTTCTTCTTCACTCAAATTATAAATATGAGGTTGAGATAAATCTACCTCAATGTTGCTTTCAATTTCATTGGGAGAAGGTTCTTCAAACTCAAGGAGTTCACTTGTGGGTGCAAATTCATTACTAGGAGGGCTTGATGCATGATCATCATCACCAAAGAAACTTCCTTCTTGATCTATTCCGTCCAATTCTTCATAGGGAATATGCCTTGGAGGTTGTGCACTACCCTATTCGACATCAATCTCAAGCTTCTTGGAGGAATACTCTACAACTCTAGATTCCTATGGAGGTTTAGCATCTCCTAACTCTTCAACCACTTCTTCCTCTTTAACAGTTATGGATTCCTCCAATTGTTCCAATACAAAGCCACATTACTCATTTTCCACCGGAGTTTTTAATTTCTCCTTCATGCTACGCTCCTCATTAGATTCTCCACATGCGGCCATGGGGTTACTTTGAGTGTTGAAGCGCAGTGAAGCTAAATTATCTACTACCTCGGTCAAGGTAGCTATGAACTCTAGTGTCGTCTGCTGCATCTCTCTTTGCTCTTGAAGAAGAACACCAAGAGTATCATTTATTAGGGATTGAAGTGGATATGAGGGTTCATTGCTTGGGAAGAAAGGTTCATGATAAGAGGGTGGTTCACCATGATAAGGATGTAGCGGTTCAACACTCTCCATATTTTTCACTTGTTGCACAACACACTCCAGTCCCTTGTTCTCAAGTTGAGATTTTTTAGCCATGAGAGCTTCGTGGGCTTTTCGGCTTTTCTCTCGCTCCATTTGATGGATGGTTGCTTGAAGTCGATCCATTGCTTCCTTAAAATGATCCCGTGGCTCTTGTTCTGCTTGGCTAACATAATTAGGATCATATTGCTCTTAGATTGATAGATATGGACATTCCCCTATGAAAGGTTGTGGTGGAAAGGAAAATTCATCTTGTGGTTGAAAATCCGCATACATTGGAGGTGGTGTATATTAAGGTGGTGGTTCTTGGGAGTAATTGGGTTGGAATTGGGATGGCTCTATGTATGGTTCATTTGGCTCATAAGGTGGTTGGTATGGTGGATATGGGTTAGGGTCATAAGGAAGTGTTTGATTATAAGTGACTTGTAAGTATGGTGGTTTAAAACTATGTTGAGGAGGAGGTTCATAGGTATATGGTGGGGCTTTTTGGTAACTACAAGGGGGTCCACCATAGCTATTGTCTTGGTATGCATCAGGGAATGACTCTTGCTCATAGCACGTTGGTGGAGGTTATTGCCAAAAAGGTTGATCATATGCTGGAGGCTCCTCCCACCTTTGATTGTCCCATCCTTGATGCATGTTTTCATTGTAGCTTTCATTCCATACAACATAATTTGAACCAAACTCATAGCCAAAGGGATGAGAATTCATAGTAGCAAATAAAAATAAAATCTAATAAAAATAAGCAACAAAGTCCTAAAACTAACAAAAACTAACAAACAAGCAAAAGGTAAATATATACAATAACCAATAATAAGGTATACGTTTCCAATTCCCCGGCAACGGCGCCAAAAACTTGACGGAGGAAAAATGTCGGTAAAGATTTTCACAAAAATATCGCGTTGCAAGTATAGCTCTAAACCGACAATTAAACCTCAGCCAATGTTTAAATTTTTTGTCACTTAAGCAAACCGAATAAAATTAACTGAAGTATTTAAACCTCGGGTCGTCTCTCAAGGAATTGCAGGGAAGTGTACTTATAATTAGTTATGGGAAAGTATTTTTGGGGTTTTTGTAATAGGAGACAAGTAATGTAAATAACAACAACAAACAACAACAACAAAGCCTTGTCCCACTAAGTGGGGTCGGCTACATGAATCAAACGACACCATTGTGCTCTGTCATGTATCATGTCTACAGAGATACTATTTACATGTAGATCTCGTTTGACCACCTCATGGATGGTCTTCTTAGGTCTTCCTCTGCCTTTCGCCCTTTGTCCATCTTCCATCTCATCCACCCTCCTGACTGGATGTTCTATCGGTCTTCTTCTCACATGTCCAAACCACCTGAGACGCGATTCAACCATCTTTTCCACAATGGGTGCTACTCCAACTCTCTCCCTTATATCTTCATTCCTTATTTTATCCAATCGCGTATGACCACTCATCCATCTCAACATCTTCATCTCTGCCACACTCAGCTTATGTTCATGCTCCACTTTAGCCGCCCAACACTCCGTACCATACAGCATAGCCGGCCTTATAGCGGTGCGATAGAGTTTACCTTTAAGTTTTAAAGGCACTTTTTTGTCGCATATAAAACCAGATGCACTCCGCCATTTTGACCAACCTGCTTGGATCCTATGATTTACATCCTGTTCAATCTCTCCAATATCATGTATGATGCACCCCAGATACTTAAAACTTTTAACTTTTCGTAGGATGTTAAAAAAAAACTAATTTCAGTTAAAAATAACTTTTGATAAAATATATCCATGTTCTCTTCAAAATAACTAGTTTTTTGAATACTAGAAAGAAGGAGACCATGAATCTTATTTATCCAAATATCAGCTTTTTTATAAGTTTTATTATTAATTGAGGATAACAAAAAATTGTTCATTCGGCCACGACAGGGTCCATTCAAGAAAGGATCATATAGTTTAGGTAAGTTTTTTGTTTGAGTCTCTTCATTGCATAATCTAATTCGTTTTTGGAATATATCCAACGGCATAAATTCCTTATCTAGAACTTCCGCCCTGTTTAGAATTTCATTGCTTAGTTTTTTTTTTATTTTCTCCAATCTTCACCTCTATATTGGGGTTTTCCCTTCTCAAACTGAACTTACATTCCATATATTCCGTCTTGCTACGGCTTATGCGCAGACCATACACTTCTAGAGCTTCTCTCCATAAGTCCAACTTGTTATTTAGCTCTTTTCTTGACTCTCCCATAAGGACGATATCATCGGCAAAAAGCATGCACCATGGCACAGGCTCTTGGATGTGCTCTGTGAGTACTTCCAAGACTAATGTGAAAAGGTATGGACTTAAGGATGATCCCTGGTGTAATCCTATACCAATAGGGAATTCCTCTGTCACACCACCTTGAGTCTTCACACTAGTTGTGGCCCCATCATACATGTCTTTAATTGCCTGAATATATGCGATCCTTACTCTCCTCTTTTCTAAAACCTTCCATAAGACCTCCCTTGGTACCCTATCATACGCTTTTTCCAAATCAATAAACACCATATGTAGATCCCTTTTATTACTACGATACCTCTCCATCATCCTTCTTAATAGGTATATCGCTTCAGTGGTAGATCTGCCTGGCATAAATCCAAATTGGTTCTCTGTTACTTGTGTCTCTTTTCTCAACCTCCGTTCTATCACCCTTTCCCATAACTTCATAGTATGACTCATAAGTTTAATCCCTCTATAGTTTCTACAACTTTGTATATCCCCCTTATTCTTGTAGATAGGTACCAAGGTGCTCTTTCTCCACTCATCAGGCATCTTCTTTGACCTTAAAATCTCATTAAAAAGCTTGGTTAACCAGTTGCAAATAAAATAATAACTAAGAAAAGTCCTAGCAAGGATTGAGAATTGGAATTCCTATCCTCATTATCATCATCAATTGTGATGGTAATTGCCTTTTGCTTTTACTTAGTTAACCTCTAACAATGGAGGAAGGTCAACTGCATACAATCAACTTGATTTCACAAGTCCTAGTCAACTCAAAGTGGGAGACTAGCTTTAGTGAGGTTCAAGTTAACCGGCAATCTTCAATCACCAATCAACAAAAGACTTTTGATAACTCAAGAGTCTCTAATTAATCAATCCAAGTCAAGAACATAAAAATCTAAATTAAAATCCATCCAAGCATTTTATCAAACACTTGGAAGGCACAAAATAAAATCATAGAGAATTAACAAGAGAATGCAAATTTTAAGACCACAATTGCAAGGAATCGATAATAACAAATGAAGAAAGAAGCAATAAACATGAAGTACCTCAAATTGCATTAAAAGGAAATTTAATCTAACATAGAGAGTTCATAAACTAAATTGGAAAAATAAGGAAATCAACAAAAGAAAATAAACTAAGATGCTAAAATAATAGAATGTAGAAGAGAAACTAAATTAAAGCAACATGGAAATCTGAATTGGAGAAGAAATAAAACTAAAAACCCTAAAACCTAGAGAGAGCCTCTCTCTCTCTAGGAACCTACAACTAAACCTAAAATTGTGTATAAATGAAAGTGAATGATTGATTCCCTTCCAGCTTCACTCTATAGCCTCTAATCAGTATTTTCGGGCCTGAAACTGGGTCAAAAGCAGCCCAGAAATCGCCCCCAGCATTTTCTGTAATTATAGCACGTGACGCTCTGTCACGCGTATAGGTGTCAGCCACACGTGTGCGTCGTATGTCTGCTGCATCAGTCACACGTACGCGTCGTCCATGCGTGCGCGTCACTGCCAGATTTTAAAAACTTTAATTTCTTGTGTTCCTTCCATTTTTGCATACTCCCTTTCCATCCTCTAAGTCATTCCTGCCATATAAAACCTGAAAACACTTAACACACATATCACGGCATCGAATGGTAATAAGAGAGGATTAAAATTAGCAAATTTAAGGCCAAAGAAGCATGTTTTCAATCATAGCACAAAATTAGGAAGAAAATGTAAAACATGCGAATTATATGAATAAGTGTGAGAATAATGGATAAAATTCACTCAATTCAGCACAAGATAAACCCTAAAAATGGGGTTTATCACCAGCCGGGCAGAATGAAGACGGGGTTGGAGGTATTTGACCTGCTGCAGATGTTTGATATCTACATGCAATAACTATTTTGTTCAGCCATGTGAGGGTTTTTTTTGGTATAGTAAAAAGGAACATACTAAACCATTGATCAACTTTTTTTTTGGACTTCAACCATTGATCTGGTTTAAACAAGATTATTAATAAACCAAAATTCAGTTAAAAAAAACATGCAACTCCATATAAAAAAATGATACTATACAGACCCATCTGGATGAAGACAAATCAATCCAACTGTGTTCCAACATGACCTGCCCGACTTGAAATACCTTCTGCCTCTCCTTCATTAATCTCTCGCCCACCATCTCCACGCCGCTTCGATCCTTCGTTGTTGATCGTCTCCGGCAAAGTCATACATCTACCCGAGAAAACACTCCTTGTTATCAAATGGCGATCGAATCTCATTCCAGCGATGACACTAACGTCTTGTCTTCCTCCGAACGAATAAGTCGCGGCAGATGTGCTATTCAGAGAGTAGGCAACTTTGCACTATGATTCCACGAGAAAAAATTCATGTAACTCGATTGATGGTCAGTGACGGAAACGTAAACATCAAAGCGCTTCTTGTATACGTCAAACAATGTCCACGACGCATTTCCTTCCTTCTTAGCCTAACTCCATCGTCTCTTGTTCATACCCTGGGTCAAGATGTCCGACCCGGGTTGATTGATGACAAGATGACCGACCTCTTCAGGTAAGGTCGAGCCGACCTCTTCTTAAAGAGCCCGGCCAAGTCACCAGGAAAGCCCAAAAAGGGGCCCAAACAGAGGAACACGACCCAAATCCAAAGGCAGCCCAAGCCTATAGAGATAAGGGAGGTTCCCTTGAAGATAAGATGACTTCACTCAAAGATAAGATAAGATAAGATAACTATCTTATCTCTAGGAAGGTCATTCCACACCATTATAAATACACTGGAGCACCCAGGTATAACTCATACTCTGATTCTACTAAAAACCTGCTTAATACCCTTGCTAACTTAAGCATCGGAGTCCCTTGCAGGTACCACCACCCTCCGGTGATGAAGGATCAGCATCACCCACAAGTCCAACAAGTCAGACACGGAGGCTCTAGCCACCACCCACAAGTCGGACACATCAGCGTCGGCCAGCACAGAAGATCTCGTCCGAGATTGACCTACAGTTTTAGGTAACCCTCGAAACATTGGCGCCGTTGCCGGGGACCTGGAAGTTATCCCATCATCATGGCAGACAACCTAGACAACGACCACAACTCTGATTTGGAGAACAGAATGCCACATAAGAACGCGGAGGTCATACTAGACGATACTTCTCAACCTAACAAAGACAAGAACTCACCAAACACGGGAGCCATGGAGGCACTTCAGGATTGCCTAAAACAACTCGAAAAAGAGGTAGAGTATCAACGCAAAGTCGAGAGAGACCTACGAAGGGAGGCTAGGCGACGCCACGAATTAGAGGACAAGCTCCTAACCGATCTCAAAGCTAAAACTACTCGATCCAGCCACGAAAATAGCTCCCGCAAGGATCAAGACCCATTCACCAAAGAGATTATGAAGGCTGGTGCACGAAATCGTGATCGTTCATTCCTTGGTAACGGCGCCAAAAACTTTATACGCACGTTCATAATCTTAGTTCGTTGTCATAACTTCGCACAACTAACCAGCAAGTGCACTGGGTCATCCAAGTAATACCTTACGTGAGTAAGGGTCGATCCTACAGAGATTGTTGGTATGAAGCAAGCTATGGTCATCTTGTAAATCTCAGTCAGGTGGATTCAAATGGTTATAATGGTTTTCGAATATAGAAATAAACAAAGCATAAAATAGAGATAGAGATACTTATGTAATTCAGTGGTAGGAATTTCAGATAAGCGCATGGAGATGCTGTTCCTTCTGAATCTCTGCTTTCCCACTGCTTTCATCAAATCATTCTTACTCTTTTTTATGGCAAGCTGTATGTTGGGTTTCACCGTTATCAATGGCTACCTACCATCCTCTTAGTGAAAATGGTCCAAATGCTTTGTCACAGCACGGCTAATCATCTGTCAGTTCTCGATCATGTTGGAATAGAATCCAGTGATTTTTTTGCGTCTGTCACTACGCCCAACACTCGCGAGTTTGAAGCTTGTCACAGTCATTCAATCCCTGAATCATACTCGGAATACCACAGACAAGGTTTAGACTTTTCGGATTCTCAAGAATGCTGCCAATGGATTCTAGCTTATACCATGAAGATTCTAATTAAGGAATCCAAGAGATACATGCTCGGTCTAAGGTAGAACGGAAGTGGTTGTCAGTCACGCGCTCATAGGTGAGAATGATGATGACTGTCACGGATCATCACATTCATCATGTTGAAGTGCAGCGAATATCTTAGAACAAGAATAAGATGAATTGAATAGAAAATAGTAGTAGTTGCATTAATACTCGAGATACAACAGAGCTCCACACCTTAATCTATGGTGTGTAGAAACTCTACCGTTGAAAATACATAAGAACAAGGTCTAGGCATGGCCGAATGGCCAGCCTCCCCAAAGAGGGTTCAATCATCAAAACATGATTAAAAGATGATCCAAAGATCTAAAGTGATCAAAAGATGGTCCAAAAGACCTAAATACAATAGTAAAAAGTTATATTTATACTAAACTAGTTACTAGGGTTTACAGAAATAATTTTAAGTGTAGAAATCCACTTCCGGGGCCCACTTTGGTGTGTGCTTGGGCTGAGCTTGAGCTTTAGACGTGCAGAGGCTTCTCTTGGGGTTAAACGCCAAGTTATAACGTGTTTTTTGCGTTTAACTCTGGTTTGTGACGTATTTTTGGCGTTTTACTCTAGAATGCAACATGGAACTGGCGTTGAACGCCAGTTTGCGTCGTCTAAGCTCGAATAAAGTATGGACTATTATATTTTGCTGGAAAGCCCTGGATGTCTAGTTTCCAACGCAATTGCGAAAGCGCCATTTGGAGTTTTGTAGCTCCAGAAAATCCATTTCGAGTGCAGGGAGGTCAGAATCCAACAGCATCTGCAGTCCTTCTTCAGCCTCTGAATCAGATTTTTGCTCAGGTCCCTCAATTTCAGCCAGAAATTACTTGAAATCACAGAAAAACACACAAATTCATAGTAAAGTCCAGAAATGTGATTTTTAATTAAAAGTGGCCCTAAGCACTCTGTTTTCCAGTATTACCACCGGATACATACATGCCACAGACACATAACTGGGTGAACCTTTTCAGATTGTGACTCAGCTTTGCTAAAGTCCCCAATTAGAGGTGTCCAAGGTTCTTAAGCACACTCTTTTTTTTTTTGCTTTAGACCTCGACTTTAACCGCTCAGTCTCAAGTTTTCACTTGACACCTTCACGCCACAAGCACATGGTTAGGGACAGCTTGGTTTAGCCGCTTAGGCCAGGATTTTCTTCCTTTAGGCCCTCCTACCCACTGATGCTCAAAGCCTTGGATCCTCTTTATTACCCTTGCCTTTTGGTTTTAAGGGCTATTGGCTTTTTCTGCTTGCTTTTCTTTTTCTTTCTCTCTTTTTTTTCGCCATTTTTCTTTTCTTTTTCTTTTCTTTTTTTTTTCGCAAGCTTTTGTATTCATTGCTTTTTCTTGCTTCAAGAATCATTTTTATGATTTTTCAGATTATCAATAACATTTCTCCTTTTTCATCATTCTTCAAGAGCCAACATATTTAACATTCATAAACAACAAGTTCAAAAGACATATGCACTGTTCAAGCATTTATTCAGAAAACAAAAAGGATTGTCACCACATCAAAATAATTAAACTAATTTCAAGGATGAATTCGAAATTCATGTACTTCTTATTCTTTGTGATTAAAACATTTTTCATTTAAGAAAGGTGGTGGATTCATATGACATCCATAGCTTTAAGACATAGACACTTAAACACTAATGATCATATAGTAAAGACACAAACATAAATAAAACATAAAGCATAGTAAACGAAAAACAGGAAAATCAGAATAAGGAGATTAAGGAACGGGTCCACTTTAGTGAGGGTGACGTCTTCCTCTTCTTGAAAGACCAATGGTGTCTTTGAGCTCCTCTATGTCTCTTCCTTGCCTTTGTTGCTCCTCCCTCATAGCTCTTTGATCTTCTCTAATCTCATTGAGAATGATGGAGTGCTCTTGGTGTTCCACCCTTAATTGGTTCATGTTATGACTCAATCCTTCTAGAGAAGTGTTGAGTTGTTCCCAATAGTTGTTTGGAGGAAAATACATCCCTTGAGGCATCTCAGGGATTTCTTGATGATGAGCTTCCTCATGCGTTTCTTGAGATCCATGAATAGGCTCTCTTGTTTGCTCCATCCTCTTCTTAGTGATGGGATTGTCCTCTTCAATGAGGATGTCTCCTTCTATGACAACTCCAGCTAAGTTACATAGATGGCAAATAAGATGAGGAAACGCTAGCCTTGCTAAGGTGGAGGGCTTTTCGGCTACTTTGTAGAGTTCTAGAAAGATGACTTTATGAACTTCTACTTCCTCTCCAATCATGATGCTATGGATCATGATGGCCCGATCCACAGTTACTTCGGATCGGTTGTTAGTGGGGATGATGGAGCGTTGGATGAACTCCAACCATCCTCTAGCCACAGGCTTAAGGTCTAGTCTTCTCAATTGCACTGGCTTGCCTTTTGAGTCTCTTTTCCATTGAGCTCCTTCCACACATATGTCCATGAGGACTTGGTCTAACCTTTGATCAAAGTTGACCCTTCTAGTGTAGGGGCGTGCGTCTTCTTGCATCATAGGCAAGTTGAACGCCAACCTTACATTCTCCGGACTGAAATCTAAGCATTTTCCCCGAACCATTGTAAGCCAATTCTTTGGGTTTGGGTTCATGCTTTGATCATGGTTCTTAGTGATCCATGCGTTTGCATAGAACTCTTGAACCATTAAGATTCTGACTTGTTGAATGGGGTTGGTAAGAACTTCCCATCCCCTTCTTCTAATCTCTTGTCGGATCTCCGAATATTCGCCCCTTTTTGAGCTTAAAAGGGACCTCGGGGATCACCTTTTTCTTGGCCACAACTTCATAGAAGTGGTCTTGATGGGCTTTTGAGATGAATTTCTCCATCTCCTATGACTCAGAGGTGGAAGCAATTGCCTTCCCTTTCCTCTTTCTTGAGGTTTCTTTGGCCTTAGGTGCCATCAATGGTTATGGAAAAACAAAAAAGCTATGCTTTTACCACACCAAACTTAGAATATTGCTCGCCCTCGAGCAAAAGAAGAAAGAGTAGAAGAAGAAGAATAAGAAGATATGGAGGAGAGGGAGAGATGTGTGTATTCGGCTAAGGGGGAGAAGAGAGGGTAGTGTTGTGTGAAAATGAAGAAGGATGGAGGGGTTTATATAGTGGAGGGAGAGGGGTTTAGGTTCGGTCATTTAGGGTGGGTTTGGGTGGGAAAGAGATTTTGAATTTGAAGGTAGGTGGGGTTTATGGGGAAGAGTGGTGGAGATGATTGGTGAAGGGGTAATGGGGAAGAGAGATTGAGGTGATTGGTGAAGGGTATAGTGTTATTGGAATGTGTGAAGAAGAGAGAAGTTGGGTAGGTGGGGATCCTGTGGGGTCCACAGATCTTGAGGTGTCAAGGATTTCTCATCCCTGCACCTTTTAGGCGTGTAAAATGCCCTATATATGCAATCCTGGCGTTTAACGCCAGACTGCTGCCTGTTTCTGGCGTTAAATGCCCAAATGTAGCCTGTTTTTGGCGTTTAACGCCAGGTTGATGTTTGTTTCTGGCGTTAAATGCCAGCTTGGTGCTTGTTTCTGGCGTTAAACGCTAGACAGATGCTTGTTTCTGGCGTTTAAACGCCAGAATGCTCTTCCTCCAGGGTGTGCTATTTTTATTGCTGTTTTTTATTCTGTTTTTGATTTTTCAGTAGTTTTTGTGACTCCACATGATCATCAACCTAAAAAAAACATAAAATAACAATAGAAAATAAATAGATATAATAAATAACATTGGGTTGCCTCCCAACAAGCGCTTCTTTAATGTCAATAGCTTGACAGTGAGCTCTTATGGAGGTTCACAGAGGATCAGAGCATGATGAGGGCCTCCCAACTCCAAACTTAGAGTTTGAATGTGGGGGCTTCTCAACACCAAACTTAGAGTTTGGTTGTGGCCTCCCAACACCAAACTTAGAGTTTGATTGTGGGGGCTTTATTTGACTTGTATTGAGAGAAGCTTATCGTGCCTCTTTTCCATGTTTACAGAAGGAGAACCTTGAGTCTTGAACACAAGGTAGTCCCTATTCAGTTGAAGGACTAGCTCTCCCCTGTCAACATCAATCACAGCTTTTGCCGTGGCTAGGAAGGGTCTTCCAAGGATGATACATTCATCCTCATCCTTCCTAGTGTCTAGGATTATGAAATCAGCAGGGATGTAAAGGCCTTTAACCTTTACTAACACGTCCTCTACCAATCCATAAGCTTGTTTCATGGATTTGTCTGCCATCTCTAATGAGAATGTGGCAGCCTGTAACTCAAAGATTCCCAGTTTCTCCATTACAGAGAGTGGCATTAAGTTTATGCCTGACCCCAGGTCACACAGATCCTTCTCAAAGGTCATGGTGCCTATGGTACAAGGTATTAAGAATTTACCAGGATCCTATTTCTTTTGAGGTAAAGTTTGCTGAACCCATGTATTTAGTTCACTAATGAACAAAGGAAGTTCATCTTTCCAAGTCTCATTACCAAACAACTTGGCATTCAGCTTCATGATGGCTCCTAGATATTGAGCAACTTGCTCTTTAGTTACATCTTCATCCTCTTCAGAGGAAGAATAGTTCTCAGAGCTCATGAATGGCAGAAGGAGGTTTAATGGAATCTCTATAGTCTCTATATAAGCCTCAGATTCCTCTAGGTCCTCAATAGGGAACTCCTTTCTGTTTGGGGGACGTCCCATGAAGTCTTCCTCATTGGGATTCACGTCCTCCCCTTCCTCTTTGGATTCAGCCATATTGATAATATCAATAGCCTTGCACTCTCTTTTTGGATTCTCTTATGTATTGCTTGGGAGAGTACTAGGAAGAGTTTCAGTGATTTTCTTACCCAGCTGACCCATTTGTGCCTCCAAATTTCTAATGGAGGATCTTGTTTTACTCATGAAACTTAAAGTGGCCTTAGATAGATCAGAGACTATATTTGCTAAGCTAGATGGATTCTGCTCAGAATTCTCTGTCTGTTGCTGAGTGGGTGATGGAAAAGGCTTGCTATTGCCAAACCTGCTTCTTCCATCATTATTAAAGCCTTGTTGAGGCTTTTGTTGATCCTTCCATGAGAAATTTGGATAATTTCTCCATGAGGGATTATAGGTGTTTCTATAAGGTTCACCCATGTAATTCACCTCTGCTATTGCAGGGTTCTCAGGATCATAAGCTTCTTCTTCAGAAGATGCCTCTTTAGTACTGTTGGATGCAGCTTGCAATCCATTCAGACTCTGAGAAATCATATTGACTTGCTGAGTCAATATTTTGTTTTGAGCCAATATGGCATTCAGAGCATCAGTTTTAAGAACTCCCTTCCTCTGAGGTGTCCCATTACTCACAGGATTCCTTTCAGAAGTGTACATGAACTGGTTATTAGCAACCATGTCAATGAGTTCCTGAGCTTCTGCAGGCGTTTTCTTTAGGTGAATGGATCCACCTGCAGAATGGTCCAATGACATCTTTGATAATTCAAACAGACCATCATAGAATATATCCAGGATGGTCCATTCTGAAAGCATGTCAGAAGGACACTTTTTGGTCAGTTCCTTGTATCTCTCCCAAGCTTCATAGAGGGATTCACCTTCTTTTTGTTTGAAGGTTTGAACATCCACTCTAAGCTTGCTAAGCTTTTGAGGAGGAAAGAACTTGGCTAAGAAAGCCGTGATCAGCTTATCCCAAGAGTTCAGGCTATCCTTAGGTTGAGAGTCCAACCATATTCTAGCTCTGTCTCTTACAGCAAACAGGAAAAGAATGAGCCTGTAGACCTCGGGATCAACCCCATTGGTCTTAACAGTATCACAGATCTGCAAGAATTCAGTTAAGAACTAAAAAGGATCTTCTGATGGAAGTCCATGGAACTTGCAGTTCTGTTGCATCAGAGAAACTAATTGAGGCTTTAGCTCAAAATTGTTTGCTCCAATGGCAGGGATTGAGATGCTTCTTCCATGTAAGTTGGAATTTGGTGCAGTAAAGTCACCAAGCATCTTCCTTGCATTGTTATTATTTTCGGCCATGTCTCCTTCTTTTTCGAAAATTTCTGTCAGATTTTCTTCAGAGAGTTGTGCTTTAGCTTCCCTTAGCTTCCTCTTCAGAGTCCTTTCAGGTTCAGGATCAGCTTCGACAAGAATGTTCTTATCCTTGTTCCTGCTCATATGAAAAAGAAGAGAACAGAAAATAATAGGGATCCTCTTTGCCACAGTAGAGAGATTCCTTTATGTGAGTAGAAGAGAAGGAGAATAAAAGAAGGGGAAGAGAAAAACTCGAACACAGAGAGGAAGATGGGGTTCGAATTTTGGGTGGAAGAGAAGGGTTAGTAGATGAATAAATAAATAGAAGGAGATGAGAAAGAGAAGAATTCGAAAATTAAATAAAATTAAATTAAAATTTAAAGTTAAAATTTGAAAATTAAAATTAAAATTAAATTAAATTAAATTTAAAACAATTAGTTAATTAAAAAGGAATTTTGAAAAAGAGGTTAGTGATTTTCGAAAATTAGAGAGAGAAAATTAGTTAGGTAGTTTTGAAAAAGATAAGAATCAAACAAAAAGATAAAGTTAATTGAAAAAGATTTGAAAATCAATTTTGAAACGATAAGAAGTTAGAAAAGATTTTGAAATTGATTTTGAAAAATATGTGATTGAAATTTATTTTGAAAAAGATTTGAAAAAGGAAATTAAAAAGATTTGATTTTTGAAATTAAAGTTGATTACTTGACTAACAAGAAACTAAAAAGATGTGATTCTAGAGTTTAAAGATTGAACCTTTCTTACTAGGCAAGTAACAAGCTTAAAATTTTTTTGAATCAATCACATTAATTGTTAGCATTAATTTCGAAAATATGAAATAGAAATAAGAAAAAGATTTTAAAAGTAAATTTTGAAATTTTCGAAATTATGATTGGAAAAATGAAAAAGATTTGATTTTTTTGAAAAAGAATTGAAAAAGATAGAATTTTTAAATTGAAAATTTGATTTGACTCATAAGAAACAACTAGATTTTAAAAAATTTTGAAAAAGTCAACTCAAATTTTCAAAAATTTATGAGATAAAAAGGGAAAGATATTTTTTTATTTTTGAATTTTTAATGATGAAAGAGAAAAATAATGTAAAGACTCAAAACACAAAAATTTTGGATTAAAACAAAAAATGCATGCAAGAACACTATGAATGTCAAGATGAACACCAAGAACACTTTGAAGATCATGATGAACATCAAGAACTTATTTTTGAAAATTTTTAAGAAAAGAAAAACATGCAAGACACCAAACTTAGAAATTTTCAATGTTTAGACACTAAGAAATTGAAAATGCATATGAAAAACAAGAAAAGACACAAAACATGAAAATGCAAAGATCAAACAAGAGAAATCATCAAGAACAACTTGAACATCATGAAGAACATATGATGAATTTTTGAAAATTAAAGAAAATTATAAAAGCATGCAATTGACACCAAACTTAACAATTGACACTAGACTCAAACAAGAAACATCAAATTTTTGGTTTTTATGATTTTATTAAATTTTTTGGTAATTTTCGAAAATTAATTGGAAAAAGAGAAAATAAGGATTTCAAAATTTTTAATGAGAATTCCAGGGATCTTGCAATGTTAGTCTAAAGCTCCGGTCCAGGACACTAGACATGGCCTATGGCCAGCCAAGCTTGAAGATACAAATTAGACATACAACAGCTGATACTTCATTCAACTTGCTTCTGTGCTGATGAGTGGAAGCCTCGGTCCAAAAGAATTAGACATGGCTTTACAGCCAGCCAGGCTTCAACATACTCATGAAACTCTAGAATTCATTCTTAAAAATTCTGAAGAACATAGAATAATTTATTTTTTTGAAAATTTTTTTCGAAAATAAATAAATAAAAATAAAAAATAAAAAGCTTAAAATTAAAATAAAATTACCTAATCTGAGCAACAAGATGAACCGTCAGTTGTCCAAACTCGAACAATCCCCGGCAACGGCGCCAAAAACTTGGTGCACGAAATCGTGATCGTTCATTCCTTGGTAACGGCGCCAAAAACTTTATACGCACGTTCATAATCTTAGTTCTTTGTCACAACTTCGCACAACTAACTAGCATGTGCACTGGGTCAAGCAAGTAATACCTTACGTGAGTAAGGGTAAATCCCACAGAGATTGTTGGTATGAAGCAAGCTATGGTCATCTTGTAAATCTCAGTCAGGCGGATTCAAATGGTTATAATGGTTTTCGAATATAAAAATAAATAAAGCATAAAATAGAGATAGAGATACTTATGTAATTCAGTGGTAGGAATTTCAGATAAGCGCATGGAGATGCTGCTCCTTCTGAATCTCTGCTTTCCCACTGCTTTCATCCAATCATTCTTACTCCTTTCTATGGCAAGCTGTATGTTGGGTTTCACCGTTGTCAATGGCTACCTCCCATCCTCTCAGTGAAAATGGTCTAAATGCTCTGTCACAGCATGGCTAATCATCTGTCGGTTCTCGATCATGTTGGAATAGAATCCAGTGATTCTTTTGCGTCTGTCACTACACCCAACACTCGCGAGTTTGAAGCTTGTCACAGTCATTCAATCCCTAAATCCTACTCGGAATACCACAAACAAGGTTTAGACTTTCCGGATTCTCAAGAATGCTGCCAATGGATTCTAGCTTATACCACGAAGATTCTAGTTTAGGAATCCAAGAGATACACACTCGGTCTAAGGTAGAACGGAAGTGGTTGTTAGTCACGCGCTCATAGATGAGAATGATGATGAGTGTCACGGATCATCACATTCATCATGTTGAAGTGCAGCGAATATCTTAGAACAAGAATAAGCTGAATTGAATAGAAAATAGTAGTTGTTGCATTAATACTCGAGGTACAACAGAGCTCCACACCTTAATCTATGGTGTGTAGAAACTCTACCGTTGAAAATACATAAGAACAAGGTCTAGGCATGGCCGAATGGCCAGCCTCCCCAAAGAGGGTTCAATCATCAAAACATGATTAAAAGATGATCCAAAGATCTAAAGTGATCAAAAGATGGTCCAAAAGACCTAAATACAATAGTAAAAAGTTCTATTTATACTAAACTAGTTACTAGGGTTTACAGAAATAAGTTTAAGTGCAGAAATCCACTTTCGGGGCCCACTTTGGTGTGTGCTTAGGCTGAGCTTGAGCTTTACACGTGCAGAGGCTTCTCTTGTGGTTAAACGCCAAGTTGTAACGTGTTTTTGGCGTTTAACTCTGGTTTGTGACGTGTTTCTGGCGTTTTACTCTAGAATGCAGCATGGAACTAGCGTTGAACACCAGTTTGTGTCGTCTAAGCTCAAATAAAGTATAGACTATTATATGTTGCTGGAAAGCTTGGATGTCTACTTTTCAACACAATTAAGAGCGTTCCATTTGGAGTTATGTAGCTCCAGAAAATCCATTTCGAGTGCAGGGAGGTCAGAATCCAACAGCATCTGCAGTCCTTCTTCAGCCTCTGAATCAGATTTTTGCTCAGGTCCCTCAATTTCAGCCAGAAATTACCTGAAATCATAGAAAAATACACAAACTCATAGTAAAGTCCAGAAATATGATTTTTAATTAAAAACTAATAAAAATTTAATAAAAACTAGCTAAATCATACCAAAAAACATACTAAAAATAATGCCAAAAAACGTATAAATTATCCGCTCATCAAAGGCCAAAATCCCAAAAGACTTCAAACCCCCTGACATGACTCTG
Organism: Arachis ipaensis; assembly: GCF_000816755.2. Taxonomy (NCBI): domain Eukaryota; kingdom Viridiplantae; phylum Streptophyta; class Magnoliopsida; order Fabales; family Fabaceae; genus Arachis; species Arachis ipaensis. Next base: position 126,351,221 of record NC_029792.2, on the reverse strand, counting down.
TACGATGGCACATCAGATCCCAGCCATCATCTCAGTAATTTCAGAAGTAGAATGTATCTCACCAACACCTCAGATGCAGTCCGCTGCAAAGCCTTTCCGACTACCTTGACAAAGATAGCAATTAAATGGTTCGATAATCTGCCCCCCAGGTCCATCTCAAGCTTTGACGACTTAGCCAAAAAGTTTCTAGTCAGATTCTCTATCCAGAAGGAGGAAACTAAACATGTCCCAAGTCTACTAGGGATCAAGCAAGGAGATCGGGAAAGTCTTCGTAGCTACATGGAAAGATTCAACAAGGCATGTTTGGACATACAAAGTTTACCAACAGAAGCAGCCATTATGGGTCTCATCAATGGCTTACGAGAGGGACCTTTTAGTCACTCCATATCGAAAAAACACCCCACATCTCTAAATGAAGTACCAGAACGATCAGAGAAATACATCAACATAGAGGAAAACTCTCGACTAGGAGAGGCCTCAAAATCTGGATTCTCCTACTCCTCCCGAGATAAGGATAAAGAATCCAAGAAAAAAGAAGACCAGCATGGAGAAAAGATCAAGAAATACCACAATTACACCCCTCTCCGGGTGTCTCTTGTAGACGTCTATCAAGAAGTATGCCATACTGAAAAAATACCTCCATCTCGACCACTCAAAAGCAAGAAAGGAGGAGGAAATCGGACAGAATACTGTGAATACCATCAAATCTATGGACATCCCACCAACGAGTGCTTTGATTTGAAGAATGTCATAGAAAAATTGGTAAGAGAGGGGAGACTAGATCGGTACTTAGCCAACAAATTTGATGAGCCAAGAAAAAGAAGAAGAGACGAGGAAGTCGGACGACCTGAATGACCACCTCGTACCCCGGAGAGATATGTCCACATGATACAAGGAGGATTTGCGGGAGGAGGAATCTCCAGAACATCTCGCAAACGACATCTAAAGGAAATATATCATGTTGAGGGAGGAGAAGAAGCACCCGACATCGCCACTATCACTTTTATTAAAGAGGACGCAGCTGGCATCATCTCGAGACATGACGATCCCATGGTCATCACTATCATATTGGCCAATGCTAATCTCCATCGCACACTGGTAGATCAGGGAAGCTCGGCCGACATCTTATTCAAAATCGCCTTTGACAAACTCGGCCTGGAAGAAAAAGAACTCAGAGCATATCCGAACAGCCTATTCGGGCTGGGAGACACTCCAATCTAGCCACTTGGATACATCTCACTACACACAACCTTTGGAAAAGAAAACCGCTCAAGGACACTCAACATACATTACATCGTAGTCAACGTGAGTTCAACCTACAATGCCCTAATAGGTTGAAAAACATTAAATCAGCTCGGCACAGTAGTCTCGACTCCACATCTATGCATGAAGTTCCCAACCGCAGAAGGAATAGCTACGATAAAAGCATACCAGAAGACGGTGCACCGCTGTTACAACGAAAGTCTAAACCTTAGAGGCAGAGGAGAAGAATTCCACTCCATCGAACTCGGGGGAATTCGAGGGCGGGAAGAACTTCGTCCACAACCCGAAGGCGAAATAGAAAAAGTCCAGATCGGAGATGTCCCATACAAAACAACCAATATCGGCACAATCCTAAAGGAGACGTAAAGGAGTCACTCATACAGTTCTTAAGAAATAATATCGACCACTTTGCATGGAAGGCCGCAGACATGCCGGGCATAGACCCTAAGTTAATGTGCCACAAGTTGGCAGTTTACCCAGGATCTCGGCCAGTACAGCAGAGACGTAGAAAGCTCGGACCAGAACGATCCCAAGCTGTAGAAGAGCTGGTACAAGCTCTACTGAACGCAGGATTCATAAGAGAAGTCAAGTACTGATGAGCGGATAATTTATACGCTTTTTGGCATTGTTTTTAGTGTGTTTTTAGTAGGATTTAGTCACTTCTAGGGATGTTTTCATTAGTTTTTATGTTAAATTCACATTTCTGGACTTTACTATGAGTTTGTGTGTTTTTCTGTGATTTCAGGTATTTTCTGGCTGAAATTGAGGGAATTGAGCAGAAATCAGATTCAGAGGATGAAGATGGACTGCTGATGCTGTTGGATTCTGACCTTCCTGCACTCAAAGTGAATTTTCTGGAGCTACAGAACTCAAAACGGCGCGCTTTCAATTGCGTTGGAAAGTAGACATCCAGGGCTTTCCAGCAATATATAATAGTTCATACTTTGCTCGCGAATAGACGATGTAAACTGGCGTTCAACACCAGCCCTCTGCCCAAATCTGGCGTCCAGCGCCAGGAATGGATCAAAAACCAGAGTTGAACGCTAGAAATGGCATAAAAACTGGTGTTCAACTCCACAAATGGCCTCTGTACGTGAAAAGCTAAAGCTCAGCCCAAGCACACACCAAGTGGGCCCCGGAAGTGGATTTATGCATCAATTACTTACTCATGTAAACCCTAGTAGCTAGTTTATTATAAATAGGACATTTTACTATTGTATTAGACATCTGGGAATTAGTCTTTTGACCCATCTTTTGACGCATTGTTCTTAGATCAGGAGGGCTGGCCATCTCGGCCATGCCTGAACCTTTCACTTATGTATTTTCAACGGTAGAGTTTCTACACTCCATAGATTAAGGTGTGGAGCTCTGCTGTCCCTCAAAGATTAATGCAAAGTACTACTGTTTTCTATTCAATTCAACTTATTCTGCTTCTAAGATATCCATTCGTACCCAAGAACATGAGGAAGGTGATGATTATGTGACGCTCATCATCATTCTCCCTTATGAACGCGTGCCTGACAAACACTTCCGTTCTACATGCAACAAGCTAGAATGAATATCTCTTAGATCTCCTAATCAGAATCTTCGTGGTGCAAGCTAGAATGATGGCGGCATTCATGAGGGTTCGGAAAGTCTAAACCTTGTCTGTGGTATTCCGAGTAGGATCCGATGATCGAATGACTGTGACGAGCTTCAAACTCGCGAGTGCTGGGCGTTAGTGACAGACGCAAAAGAATCAAGGGATTCTATTCCAGTAGGAGCGGGAACCAACCAGTGATTAGCCGTGCTGTGACAGAGCACGTATGCATAGTTTTCACTGCGAGGACATGATGCAACCATTGACAAAGGTGATGCCTCCAGACGATTAGCCATGCCGTGACAGGGTACTGGATCATTTTCCCGAGAGATGACCGAAAGTAGCCATTGACAGTGGTGATGCATTACACACAGCCAGCCATGGAAAGGAGTAAGACTGATTGGATGAAGGCAGCAGGAAAGCAGAGGTTCAGAGAAACGAAAGCATCTCTATACGCTTATCTAAAATTCTCACCAATGAATTACATAAGTATCTCTATCCTTATTTTATCATTAATATTCGAAAACTCCATTATCAATTTATATCCGCCTGACTGAGATTTACAAGGTGACCATAGCTTGCTTCATACCGACAATCTCCGTGGGATTCGACCCTTACTCACGTAAGGTATTACTTGGACGACCCAGTGCACTTGCTGGTTAGTTGTATCGAAGTTGTAAACCATGGTATTGGCACCATGTTCTTGGCGCCATTGCCAGGGAAAGAAAGAGCCATGGATTTTACATAATCAAAGTGTAATCACGATTACGCGTACCAAGTTACTGCTCACGTTACCAGGGATTGTTCGAGCCTGGACATCACAATTTCGTGCACCAACTTTATGGCGCCATTGGCGGGGATTGTTTGAGTTTGGACAAATGACGGCTCATCTTGTTGCTCAGATCGGGTAACTTTCTTTTCGTTTTCTTTTCAAAAATTTTTCAAAAATATTTTCAAAAATTTCTCATCTGTTTTCGAAAAAATAAAAATGTTTTCAAAAATTTATTCAAAATTTTTAAGAATGAATTCTAGTGTTTCATGAAGCATGTGAAGCCTGGCTGGCTGTAAAGCCATGTCTAAATTCATTTGGACTGAGGCTTGCAATGTGCTATCAAGAGCAAGCTAGTTGTTGCTCATCCACCTGCTGCTGATCCAGAATCACCTGCTGAAGCTTGGCTGGCCATTGGCCATGTCTAGTGTTTTGGACCAGAGCTTTCATTAAAAGCTTGGCTGGCTAGTGAGCCATGTCTAATTCCTGGACTGAAGCTTTAGACTAAGAATGCAAGATTCCTGGAATTCATATTAAAAATTTTGGAATCCTTGTTTTCCTTTTTACATATTAATTTTCGAAAAAAATCCAAAAAAATTAGAAAATCATAAAAATAAAAAATATTTTTGTGTTTCTTGTTTGAGTCTTGAGTCACATCATAAGTTTGGTGTCAATTGCATATGCATCTTGCATTTTTCGAAAATTTCATGCATTCATAGTGTTCTTCATGATCTTCAAGTTGTTCTTGGTAAGTCTTCTTGTTTGATCTTGATGATTTTTTGTTTTGTGTTGTATGGTGTTTTTCATATGCATTCTTGAATTCTTAGTGCCTAAGCATTAAAGATTTCTAAGTTTGGTGTCTTGCATATTTTCTTTGCATTAAAAATTTTTCAAAAATGTGTTCTTGATGTTCATCATGATCTTCATAGTGTTCTTGGTGTTCATCTTGACATTCATAGCATTCTTGCATGCATTCATTGTTTTGATATAAAAATTTCATGCATTGCATCATTTTCATGTTTTTCATAAAAATTCAAAAATAAAAAAAATATCTTTCCCTTTTCTCTCATCAAATTCGAAAATTTGAGTTGACTTTTTCAAAAATTTTTAAAATTTAGTTGTTTCTTATGAGTCAAATCAAATTTTCAATTTGAGAATCTTATCTTTTTCAAAATCTTTTTCAAAAATCAAATCTTTTTCAAATTTCTTAGTTATTTTCGAAAATTCTAAAAATATTTTTCAAAAATATTTTTCTTATCTTTATCACATAATTTTCGAAAATAACATCACCAATTAATGTTTTGATTCAAAAATTTGAAGTTTGTTACTTGCTTGTTAAGAAAGATTCAAACTTTAAGTTCTAGAATCATATTTTATGATTTCTTGTGAATCAAGTCATTAATTGTGATTTTAAAAATCAATTCTTTTTCAAAATTAATTTCAATCATATCTTTTCAAAAATATCTTTTCATCTTATCTTTTTCAAAAATTTGATTTCAAAAATATCTTTTCTAACTTCTTATCTTCTTATCTTTTCAAAGTTGATTTTCAAAATTTGTTTCAACTAACTAACTAACTTTTTGTTTGTTTCTTATCTTTTTCAAAACTACCTAACTAACTCTCTCTCTCTCTAATTTTTGAAAATATCTCCCTCTTTTTCAAAAATTTCTTTTTAATTAATTAATTATTTTAATTTTTAATTTTTAATTTTCGAAAATTACTAACCTTTTTCAAAAACTGTTTTCGAAAATCACTAACTCTTTTTCAAAAATTGTTTTCGAAAATTCTCTCTCTCTCTCATCTCCTTCTATTTATTTATTCATCTACTAACATCTCTCCCTCACCCACCAAAAATCCGTACCCTCTCTCTCTCTTTCTGAGTTCAGATTTTTTCTCTTCTTCTTTTCTTCTACTAACAATAAGGAACCTCTTTACTGTGACATAGAGGATTCCTCTTCTTTTCTTGTTTTCTTCTCTTTCTTATGAGCAGAAACAAGGAAAAAGGCATTCTTGTTAAAGCTGATCCAGAACCTGAAAGGACTCTGAAGAAGAAACTAAGAGAAGCTAAATTACAACAATCCAGAGACAACTTGATTGATAATTTCGAACAAGTAAAGGAGATGGCAGCCGAAAATAATGATAATGCAAGGAGAATGCTTGGTGACTTTACTGCACCAAATTCCAATTTACATGGAAGAAGCATCTCCATCCCTACCATTGGAGCAAACAATTTTGAGCTGAAACCTCAGCTAGTTTCTCTGATGCAACAAAACTGCAAGTTTCATGGACTTCCATCTGAAGATCCTTTTCAGTTCTTAACTGAATTCTTGCAGATATGTGATACTGTAAAGACTAATGGAGTAAATCCTGAAGTTTACAGGCTCATGCTTTTCCCTTTTGCTGTAAGAGACAGAGCTAGACTCTGGTTGGACTCTCAACCTAAGGATAGCCTGAACTCATGGGATAAGCTGGTCAAGGCTTTCTTAGCCAAGTTCTTTCCTCCTCAAAAGCTTAGTAAGATTAGAGTGGAAGAGGATCCAGGAAAGTTCCTCATACCTTGTACCATAGGCACCATGACCTTTGAGAAGGCTCTATGTGACCTTGGGTCAGGGATAAACCTCATGCCACTCTCTGTAATGGAGAAACTTGGAATATTTGAGGTACAAGCTGCTAGAATCTCATTAGAGATGGCAGACAACTCACGAAAACAGGCTTATGGACAAGTAGAGGACATGTTAATAAAGGTTGAAGGCCTTTACATCCCTGCTGATTTCATAATCCTAGATACTGGGAAGTATGAGGATGAATCCATCATCCTTGGAAGACCATTCCTAGCCACAGCAAGAGCTGTGATTGATGTGGACAGAGGAGAATTAGTCCTTCAACTGAATGAGGACAACCTTGTGTTTAAAACTCAAGGATCTCTCTCTGCACCCATGGAGAGGAAGCATGAAAAGCTTCTCTCTAAACAGAGTCAAATAGAGCCCCCACAGTCAAACTCTAAGTTTGGTGTTGGGAGGCCACAACCAAACTCTAAGTTTGGTGTTGAACTCCCATATCCAAACTCTAAGTTTGGTGTTGGGGAGTCTCAACAAAGCTCTGAACATCTGTGAGGCTCCATGAGAGCCCACTGTCAAGCTATTGACATTAAAGAAGTGCTTGTTGGGAGGCAACCCAATGTTTATCTAATTATATTTTTATTGGTTATATGTCTTTATAGGTTCATGATCATGTGGAGTCACAAAATAAACAAAAAAAATTCAAAAACGGAATAAAAAACAGCAGAAGAAAAATCACACCCTGGAGGAGCATCTGTCTGGCGTTCAGCGCCAGAACAGAGCATGGTTCTGGCGCTGAACGCTCAAAATGGGCAGCTTTTGGGCGCTGAACGCCCGAAATGGGCAGCTTCTGGGCGCTGAACGCCCAAAATGGGCACCAATCTGGCGCTGGACGCCAGAACTGCACCCTGGAGGAAAACTGGCGCTGAACGCCCAGAACATGCATGGTTCTGGCGTTCAACGCCAGAAATGGCTAGCAAATGGGCGCTGAACGCCTAAAATGGGCACCAACCTGGCGCTGAACGCCCAGAGTTGTCTGCTAAGGCATTTTACATGCCTAATTTGGTGCAAGGTTGTAAATCCTTGAACACCTAAGGATCTGTGGACCCCACAGGATCATCTCAGGATCTGTGGACCCCACAGGATATCCACCTACCTCCACTCACTTCTTCTCACCCCTCTTTCACACAACCCCATAAACACTCTTCCCCAAAAACCCTTCACCTATCACCTCCATCACTCTTCCCTATTAACCCTCACCACTCACATCCACCCACTCTTCCCTATAAACCTACATCATAAGCTCCACCCACCTTCAAAATTCAAAACCAATTTCCCACCCAAACCCACCCATATGGCCGAACCTTAACCCCCCTCCCTTCCCTATATAAAGCCCTCCATTCTTCACCAGATTCACACACCACAACCCTCTCTTCTCTTTTTGACCGAAACTAATCTCCCTCTACCTCTCCATATTTCTTCTTCTTCTTCATCTTTTCTTTCTTTTATTGCTCGAGGGTGAGCAATATTCTAAGTTTGGTGTGGTAAAAGCATAAGCTTTTTGTTTTTTCATTACCATTAATGGCACCTAAGACCGGAGAATCCTCTAGAAGAGGGAAAGGGAAGACAAAAGCTTCCACATCCGAGTCATGGGAGATAGAAAGGTTTATCTCCAAATCCCATCAAGACCACTTCTATGATGTTGTGGCCAAGAAGAAGGTGATCCCCGAGGTCCCTTTCAAACTCAAAAGAAATGAGTATCCGGAGATCCGACATGAAATTCAAAGAAGAGGTTGGGAAGTTCTAACAAAACCCATCCAACAAGTCGGTATCTTAATGGTTCAAGAGTTCTATGCCAATGCATGGATCACTAAGAACCATGATCAAAGTAAGAACCCGGATCCAAAGAACTATGTTACAATGGTTCGGGGGAATTACTTAGATTTTAGTCCGGAAAATGTGAGGTTGGCGTTCAACTTGCCAAATATAGAGGACAACGCACGCCCCTACACAAGAAGGGTCAACTTTGATCAAAGGTTGGACCAAGTCCTTATGGACATATGTGTGGAAGGAGCTCAATGGAAGATTGACTCCAAAGGCAAGCCAGTTCAACTAAGAAGACTGGATCTCAAGCCTGTAGCTAGAGGATGGTTGGAATTCATCCAATGCTCCATCATCCCCACTAGCAACCGATCCGAAGTTACTGTGGATCGGGCTATCATGATTCATAGCATCATGAGTGGAGAGAAAGTAGAAGTTCATGAAGTCATCTCCAATGAACTCTACAAAATAGCCAACAAGCCCTCTCTTGGGTCAAGGCTAGCTTTTCCTCATCTAATTTGCCATCTATGTTACACAGCTGGAGCTTTCATAGAAGGTGACACTTCCATTGAGGAAGGAAATCCCATCACTAAGAATCGGATGGAGCAAGCAAGAGAGCTCATTCATGGAGCTCAAGAGGCGTATGGAGCTCATCACCATGAGATCCCGGAGATGCCTCAAATGCACTTTCCTCCACAGAACTTTTGGGAGAACATCAACACCTCCCTAGAAGAGTTAAGTTCCAATATGGGATAACTAAGGGTGGAACATCAACAACACTCCATATTCCTTCATGAAATAAGAGAAGATCAAAAAGCAATGAGAGAGGAGCAACAAAGACAAGGAAGAGACATAGAAGATCTCAAGGATATCATTGGATCCTCAAGAAGGAAACGCCACCATCACTAAGGTGGATTCATTCCTTGTTCATATTTCTTCTGTTTTTTTTTTATATGTTGTGTGCCTATCTATGTTTGTGTCTTTATTACATGATCATTAGTAGTTAGTAACTATGTCTTAAAGTTATAAATGTCCTATGAATCCATCACCTCTCTTAAATGAAAAATGTTTTAATTCAAAAGAACAAGAAGTACATGAGTTTCGAATTTATCCTTGAACTTAGCTTAATTATATTGATGTGGTGACAATGCTTTTTGTTTTCTGAATGTATGCTTGAACAGTGCATATGTCTTTTGAAGTTGTTGTTTATGAATGTTAAATATGTTGACTCTTGAAAGAATGATGACAAGGAGACATGTTATTTGATAATCTGAAAAATCATAAAAATGATTCTTGAAGCAAGAAAAAGCAGCAAAGAATAAAGCTTGCAGAAAAAAAAAATAGCGAAAAAAAAATAGAAAGAAAAAAAAAGCAAGCAGAAAAAGCCAAGAGCTCTTAAAACCAAGAGGCAAGAGAAAAAAGCCAATAACCCTTAAAACCAAAAAG
>NC_029792.2:126309299-126341466 GCF_000816755.2 Arachis ipaensis | reverse complement strand
TGTCCCTAACCATGTGCTTGTGGCGTGTAGGTGTCAAGTGAAAACTTGAGACTGAGCGGTTAAAGTCAAGGTCCAAAGCAAAAAAAGAGTGGGCTTAAGAACCCTGGACACCTCTAATTGGGGACTTTAGCAAAGCTGAGTCACAATCTGAAAAGGTTCACCCAGTTATGTGTCTGTGGCATTTATGTATCCGGTGGTAATACTGGAAAACAAAGTGCTTAGGGCCACGGCCAAGACTCATAAAAAGCTGTGTTCAAGAATCATCATACTGAACTAGGAGAATCAATAACACTATCTGAACTCTGAGTTCCTATAGAAGTCAATCATTCTGAACTTCAATGGATAGAGTGAGATGCCAAAACTATTCAAGAGGCAAAAAGCTATAAGTCCCGCTCATATAATTTTAGCTATGTTTCATTGATAGTTTGGAATTTATAGTATATTCTCTTCTTTTTATCCTAATTGATTTTTAGTTGCTTGGGGACAAGCAACAATTTAAGTTTGGTGTTGTGATGAGCGGATAATTTATACGCTTTTTGGCATTGTTTTTAGTGTGTTTTTAGTAGGATTTAGTCACTTCTAGGGATGTTTTCATTAGTTTTTATGTTAAATTCACATTTCTGGACTTTACTATGAGTTTGTGTGTTTTTCTGTGATTTCAGGTATTTTCTGGCTGAAATTGAGGGAATTGAGCAGAAATCAGATTCAGAGGATGAAGATGGACTGTTGATGCTGTTGGATTCTGACCTCCCTGCACTCAAAGTGAATTTTCTGGAGTTAAAGAACTCAAAACGGCACGCTTCCAATTGCGTTGGAAAGTAGACATCCAGGGCTTTCCAGCAATATATAATAGTCCATACTTTGCTCGCGGATAGACGATGTAAACTGGCGTTCAACGCCAGCCCTCTGCCCAAATCTGGCGTCCAGCGCCAGGAATGGATCAAAAACCAGAGTTGAACGCCAGAAATGGCATAAAAACTGGCGTTCAACTCCACAAATGGCCTCTGCACGTGGAAAGCTAAAGCTCAGCCCAAGCACACACCAAGTGGGCCCCGGAAGTGGATTTATGTATTAATTACTTACTCATGTAAACCCTAGTAGCTAGTTTACTATAAATAGGACATTTTACTATTGTATTAGACATCTGGGAATTAGTCTTTTGACCCATCTTTTGACGCATTGTTCTTAGATCAGGAGGGCTGGCCATCTCGGCCATGCCTGAACCTTTCACTTATGTATTTTCAACGGTAGAGTTTCTACACTCCATAGATTAAGGTGTGGAGCTCTGCTGTCCCTCAAAGATTAATGCAAAGTACTACTGTTTTCTATTCAATTCAACTTATTCTGCTTCTAAGATATCCATTCGTACCCAAGAACATGAGAAAGGTGATGATTATGTGACGCTCATCATCATTCTCCCTTATGAACGCGTGCCTGACAAACACTTCCGTTCTACATGCAACAAGCTAGAATGAATATCTCTTAGATCTCCTAATCAGAATCTTCGTGGTGCAAGCTGAGTTTCTGCACTCCATAGATTAAGGTGTGGAGCTCTGCTGTCCCTCAAAGATTAATGCAAAGTACTACTGTTTTCTATTCAATTCAACTTATTCTGCTTCTAAGATATCCATTCGTACCCAAGAACATGAGGAAGGTGATGATTATGTGACGCTCATCATCATTCTCCCTTATGAACGCGTGCCTGACAAACACTTCCGTTCTACATGCAACAAGCTAGAATGAATATCTCTTAGATCTCCTAATCAGAATCTTCGTGGTGCAAGCTAGAATGATGGCGGCATTCATGAGGGTCCGGAAAGTCTAAACCTTGTCTGTGGTATTCCGAGTAGGATCCGATGATCGAATGACTGTGACGAGCTTCAAACTCGCGAGTGCTGAGCGTTAGTGACAGACGCAAAAGAATCAAGGGATTCTATTCCAGTAGGAGCGGGAACTAACCAGTGATTAGCCGTGCTGTGACAGAGCACGTATGCATAGTTTTCACTGCGAGGACATGATGCAACCATTGACAAAGGTGATGCCTCCAGACGATTAGCCGTGCCGTGACAGGGTACTGGATCATTTTCCCGAGAGATGACCGAAAGTAGCCATTGACAGTGGTGATGCATTACACATAGCCAGCCATGGAAAGGAGTAAGACTGATTGGATGAAGGCATCAGGAAAGCAGAGGTTCAGAGAAACGAAAGCATCTCTATACGCTTACCTGAAATTCTCACCAATGAATTACATAAGTATCTCTATCCTTATTTTATCATTAATATTCGAAAACTCCATTATCAATTTATATCCGCCTGACTGAGATTTACAAGGTGACAATAGCTTGCTTCATACCGACAATCTCCGTGGGATTCGACCCTTACTCACGTAAGGTATTACTTGGACGACCCAGTGCACTTGCTGGTTAGTTGTATCGAAGTTGTGAACCATGGTATTGGCACCATGTTCTTGGCGCCATTGCCAGGGAAAGAAAGAGCCATGGATTTTACATAATCAAAGTGTAATCACGATTACGCGTACCAAGTTACTGCTCACGTTACCAGGGATTGTTCGAGCCTGGACATCACAATTTCGTGCACCAAGTACCCACTATGGCTAGCTAACGTCGTCTTGGTGAAAAAATAAAACGGAAAGTGGCAGATGTGCACCGACTACACTGATCTCAACAAAGCCTGCCCAAAAGATCCTTATCCATTCCCAAGTATCGACGCTCTGGTGGATGCCTCCTCCGAATACAAATACCTCTCGTTTATGGACGCATATTCAGGATACAATCAAATCCCGATGTACCCACCTGATCAAGAAAAAACCTCATTTTTAACCCCGAAAGCAAACTACTGCTACATCGTCATGCCGTTTGGACTCAAAAACGCAGGAGCTACTTGTCAAAGATTAATGAATAAGGTCTTCGCAGACCACATCGGGAAAGTCATGGAAGTTTATGTGGACGACATGTTAATAAAGACACAAAGTGAAGAGTCGTTACTGTCCGACCTCACCCAAGTATTCAACACTATAAGAAAGCATGGCATGCGACTTAACCCTGCAAAATGCACCTTCACAGTAGAAGCCGGCAAATTCTTGGGTTTTATGCTCACACAAAGAGGAATTGAAGAAAATCTGGATAAATGCCAGGCTATACTCGACATGAAGAGTCCGACCAGCGTTAAAGAGGTACAACAACTCAATGGAAGATTGGCAGCCTTGTCCAGATTTCTAGCTGGATCGGCAATAAGATTTCTCCCCTTCTACGCCACTCTAAGGAAGGGAAAGAGGTTTGAATAGACAACAGAGTGCGAGCAGGCCTTCCAGGATTTCAAAAGGTTCCTGGGACGACCACCTATTCTAACTCGGCCTCGGGAAGGAGAACCACTTGTATTGTACCTCGCAATGGGAAATCGGGCAATAGCCTCAGCACTGGTTCGAGAAGACGACAGTGGACAACAACCTATATACTTCATTAGCAAAGTATTACAAGGGTCTGAACTGAACTATCAAAAGATAGGAAAATTCGCTTATGCTCTCATACTAACATCTCGACGACTTCGCCCATATTTCCAAGCCCACGTCATCAGGGTTCGGACCAACCAGCCCATAAAAGGCATTTTACAGAAAACAGATTTAGCAGAAAGAATCTTTCAATGGGTAGTCGAGTTGTCCGAATTTGACCTTCAATATGATGCTCGGATAGCCATCAAGTCACAGTATTTGGCCGACTTCCTTGCAGAATTTACGGACACCCCGAAAATCCCTACAGAGTGGAATCTCTACGTAGACGGTTCCTCAAACAAAACTGGAAGTGGCACAGGCATGATAATAGAAAGCGACCAGGGAACCCAAATCGAACTTTCCCTCAAATTTGGGTTCTCTGCCTCAAACAACCAAGCCGAGTATGAGGCACTACTAGCTGGTTTGAAGTTGGCTAAGGAGGTTGGAGCTCAAAAGCTTATCATCTTCAGTGACTCACAAGTAGCCACCTCACAAATAGTAGGGAGTTACCAAGCCAAGGATCCCACCATGAAAAAGTACTTGGACAAAACCAGGGAACAACTCGGACAACTCGGGAAATATGAGGTCCGCCACATACTCGGGAACAGAATGCTCGAGCTGATGCACTCTCAAAACTAGCCAGCACCAAACCAGGGGGCAACAATAGAAGCCTCATCCAAGAGATGCTGCAGAACCCATCAATCTCGGAAGAAGAAAAGGTCCTAGCCATAACAGGTCTGGATCAAGGATGGATGACTTCCATAATTAATTACCTCAAAACAGAAACACTCCCTACAGATAAGAAGGAGGCAAAGAGGTTAAAACGGGAAGCACAATACTACACCATCATAAACAATACTCTATACAAGAGAGGGATTTCAACACCACTGTTAAAATGTGTGCCGACTTCCAACACAAAGGAAGTTTTAGAAGAAGTACCCAGTGCAACTCTCATTCTAGGAAGACCCTTCCTAGCAACTGGACAAACTCTCATTGATGTCCAAAAAGGGGAAATGACCCTGAGAGTTAATGAGGATGAGTTCAAGTTAAATGCTGTCAAAGCTATGCAGCATCCAGACACATCAAATGGAATCCATTCCCGTGATTCACAATGGTCATGGTTTGAGAAAGAACTAAAGGGTCCTCCAACAGCCGTTACCATCATTGAATCTTCTGTTCAGGTACAATATTTAGCTATCAGTCTTTGTGATCTCTGACATTCATCATTATGTGAATTTAGTTTGTGAGCAAAAAGAAAAAGAAAAAAAAGCAGAAAAATCCATTACCGCCCAAAAATGCAGGAAAAGGAGGGCAGAGTGAAAATTCCAGTAACCCTTTAAACCAAAAGACAAGGATAAAAGGACCCAAGGCTTTGAGCATCAGTGGTTAGGAGGGCTCAAAGGAATAAAATCCTGGCCTAAGCGGCTCAAACAAAGCTGTCCCTAACTATGTGCTTATGGCGTGAAGGTGTCAAATGAAAAGCTTGAGACTGAGCGGTTAAAGTCGTGGTCCAAAGCAAAAAGAGTGTGATTAAGAACTCTGGACACCTCTATCTGGGGACTCTAGCAAAGCTGAGTCACAATCTAAAAACGTTCACCTATTTAAAGTGTCTGTGGCATGTATATATCCGGTAATAATACTGGAAAATAGAGTGCTTAGGGTCACGGCCAAGACTCTAAAAAGCTGTGTTTGATAAACCCGATTTTTAGGGTTTATCTTGTGCTAAATTTAGAGGATTTTATCACCTTTTACCCACATTTATTCAATGAAATGGCATGGTTTCATGATTGTCTCCTAATTTGTACTTAAGTGTGAAAACATGCTTTTTGGGCCTTAATTAGCTAAATTTACTTCATCTTTGATTCCACTAGATGCCTTAATATGTGTGTTAGTGAATTCAGATTGGAAAGGCTGAGAATGGATCAAAGGGATGAAGAGGAAAAGCATGCAAGTGGAGAACTCATGGAAAATCAAGGATTTGGGATGCTGAAATTGACGTGCACGCGCAGCAGACGCGCACGCATGGAATGTGAGGTTGCATGGCGACGCGTACGCGTGACTGACGCATACGCGTCGGTGCGCACACGTGACCCACTTAAAATGAATCTGCTAGGGGCAATTTCTGGGCTTCCCAGGCCCAAATCCAACTCACTTCTGATGCTATTTATCCCAGTGATTGAAGGGGGATCAACACAATTAGACACCTTTAGTCATAATCTAGTTATTTCTAGTTTAGATTAGGCTTTAGTTAGTTTCTAGAGAGAGAAGCTCTCTCTTCTCTCTAGAATTAGGGTTCTTAGTTTAGATCTAGATCTACTTCTTCTCTTGCTTAATTTTCCTTTTGCATCTCTAATTATTCTCTTGTAGTTGTAGCATTCTACTTTTCTTGTAGTTCCTTTGTATTATTGGTGTAGTTTATGAATTCTTTTGTAGATCCCCTTTTTCTTTCAATGCAATTCATGATTTCTTTGTTGTTTCATAATTGCTTTGGTTTTCTATTGTTGATCTCTTGCCTTTGTAGTTAGATCTCTCTTTCATTCTTGCAATTCATGTTGTTTACCTTTATTGCCTTTTATGTGTTTGATGAAATGCTTCTTTTATTTATGGGTTAGATCTTTCTTCTCTTGGCTTTAGTTTAGTAATTGGTGACTCTGAGTTATCAAAATCATTTGTTGATTGATAATTAGAAGTTGCTAATTGACTTGAATGCCACTAAAGCTAGTCTTTCATTATGATTTGGCTAGGACTTGTGGAATCAAGTTAATTCATCCACTTGTCTTTCGTTCATTGTTAGAGGTTAACTAAGTGGGAGCAATGGACAATTCTCATCACAATTGATGGTGATAATAAGGATATGACTTCTAGTTCTCATACCTTACCAAGAGTTTTCTTAGTTGTTAGTCTATTTCCTTTGCCATTTACATTTCTTGTTTCCTATCTCAAAAACCCCCAAAACATACTTCATAACCAATAACAAGAACACTTCATTGCAATTCCTAGGGAGAACGACCCGAGGTTTGAATACTTCGGTTATTTTTATTGGGGTTTGTTACTTGTGACAACCAAATGTTTGATTGAAGGAATTGTTTGTTGGTTTAGAACTATACTTTCAACGAGATTTCATTAGTGAAATTCTTTACCACGATAATTTTCCGTTCATCAAAATGGCACCGTTGTTGGGGAATTGCAGTTGTGTGCCTTGTTATTGGTTATTGTATATTTGTGAATATTGTGAATATGTTTGCATCTTGCTTCTTTGTTAGTTTTTGGTAGTTGTAGGAGTTTGTTCTCTTTATTTGTTATTAGTTTTTTTTTTGTTTTCGCTTGCTACTATGAATTCTCACTTTGGCTATGAGTGTGGCTACAACTATGTTATAGGAAATGGGAGCTACAATGAAGATATGCATCAAAGATGGGACAACCAAAGGTGGTAGGAGCCATGTGCATGTGATCAATCCTCTTGGCAACAACCTTCACCAATGCACTATGAACAAGAGCCATTCTATGATGCATACCAATCAAATGGCTATGGTGAACCTCCTTGTGACTATCAAGGACCGCCACCATATGCCTATGAGCCATATCCTCAACATAGCCCCCAACCATACTCACAAGCCCCTTTTTACCAAGCACCTCCATATGACCCTAATCCATATCCATCATACCAACCACCTTTTGAGCCATATATACAGAACCACCACAATATCAATACTCCCAAGAACCACCTCAATATACACCACCTCCATACCCTTACCAAGAAGAACCACCTTCCTATTATGAACCCTTTCTCCAAATTAATGAACCCTCCTATCCACCCCAAGCACCAATGGATGATTCTCTCACTTTTCTACTTCAAGGGCAAAGAGAAATACAAAGGGAGACACTAGAATTTGTGGCTACCTTGACCAAGGTAGTAAGCCGATTAGCCTCCCGATGCTTGAGTACTCAAGGAACCCCCATAGCTACATATGGAGAATCAATTGAAGAGCATAGCATGAAGGAGAGATTGGAAACTCTGGTAGAGAATGAGGAATGCCACTTTGTGTTAGAACAATTGGAGGAACCTACGATTATTAAAGAAAAGGAAGAAGTGGTTGAAGACTTAGGAGATACGAAACCGCCATTGGAACCTAGAGTTGAAGAGAGCCCCTCCTAGAAGATTGAATTTGATGTTAAGGAGGAATGTGCACAACCTCCAAGACAAGTTTTGAATGAAGACTTGGAGGGAATGAAGCAAGAATTGAGTTCCCTTGGTGATGAAGATCATGCCTCAAACCTTCTTGGTGGTAAATCCTTTGAACTTGAAGAACCTTCTCCCGATGAGATAGAAAGCAATGTGGAGGTAGATTTCTCTCATCCTCCCATTTATGATTTGAGTGATGGAGAAAAGTTAGATGAAATTGGTGAACAAAGGATTGAAATTGAAGAAGTTTGTGAAGAGGTGGAAGTTTTCAAGGAAGAAAACAAGGGGATAGAGCTTGCAAGGACATTGGAAACACCTTCCCCCAAGCCACCACCATCCACTCATTCAATCAAGTGTGTAAACCCCTTACTCTTAAGCTTTAGTATTCCCCTTGAATATGGTTTGCTTGAGATAGATGGTCAACTTAGGAATATTTATGGCCATAAGAGCAAAAGGGAGATGTGTAGTGGTTGGAAAAATAATGTTAGGCTCATCATGGTTGGACCATCAAGGTTGAATTGTAAAGGTTGGAGTCACGCTACATTGAATGGCTCTAGGATGATGTTTGGCCGTTTGATTGAGAATTCTTCTTGCTTGCCACCCGGATGGATTAATGATGATCAACTTGAAGACGGGTGTGAAAACAAAGTATAGGATTCCGAATTACAAGATGTGGATCAACTTTGGGAGCTCATGGTTTGTGAAGAACTCCATCAAAGCTTGGAGGTATTGATTTTGAAAAATGAAGCTTATTGGAAGTCCAAGCATTGTTGGATGTTCAAGGATAGATTCAAGCACAAGCCACCTTGATGAGAGCTCCCCATAAGTCCAACTTAAGGACAATAAACAAAAGTGCTAGGTGGGAGACACCCCACCATGGTAAAATCTTTTCATTTTTTCCTTTTGTACATATTGGTAGAAATTAGTTTGATTTCATGTTTTGTTTAGTTTGTTGAGTTGAATTAGTAGTATGGTATGTTGAATAAGGTCTTATGGTGTTTTGGTAGCTGTTTGGAGGTTTAGAATACTTGGTTTAGTGCAAAAATTTAGAAAAATTTTGAAAAATAGAGCACCATCCACACGTACGCGTAATTTTGAAAAACAGAGCACCATCCACATGTACGCGTTACCTACGCGTATGCGTGCTTCAAGCATTTTCGATCATCCACGCGTACGCATGACCCACGCGTACGCGTGGATACCAAATTTCACACTCCATAAATTTTCCTGAGAGTTGTGCGCATTTTGAGCTAGCATTGTGCGTTTTGCACAAGCCTACCCACGCGTACGCGTAACTCACGCATACGCGTCGCCTCTCTAAATAACCCACCACACGTACACGTGACCTGCGTCAATTCCATTTCACCTATCCACGCTTACGCGTGCCTGAACACGTGCGCGTGGATTGCCTTATTCTATACACCTTCTTTTCTTATCCTCTTTCTATTTTTTTCCTTCTTCTCTCCTCTCTTCTCTTCTTTCCACCTCTCAATCATCATTCAACACTACCAAACACCACCTATAACCATTTTTTTATCTAGTTAGATAGTTAGTTAGTTGTTTATTTAGTTTCATTTTTGTTTTTCATTGTAAGTGTTGGATTATTAATCTTAGTTACTGTGTATTGCTGCTGAGTACTAAACAGGATGTTATCTTAACATCATTGTGTTTATACTCATTGTTGGATTTCGTTATTGGGGTTATATATTACTACTTGGTTTTGAGTTTCTTTGTTGTACATTTGCGGATACCAAGTGAATAAGACTTGCCTTCAAGCACTCTAAATCTCTTTGAATTGCATGATTTGGCTAGTATGTGATTTGAATTCTTTTCTTTGATTAGGAAATTTCTTGATGGATGTTGTGCATTGACCTTAATGCATTATGCCTCTTGATCCTATGCATCTATATGTTACTTTTGGCTTGAATGCTTTCATGTTTCTTTATCGCTTGTTTGGTTGTCTTGACCTACAAGTTTAAAGTATCTCAAGCACACTAGAATGAATGAGGTGCATTCTTCTTTTATATAAATTGTGACAAAGTTTTTATGCTAGTGTGCGTGTGTTCTAAACCGCGCACAATTTAGGACCCACACACCCAATTTTCGTTAATGTCACACTAATTCACTCACTCCATTCTAGTGATTTACCTCATTCCAACAATTTAGGCTTCCTTGCATTTGTATCTACTTGTCTCATTATCCTATTTTCTATTTTCAGGATGTTCTGTTGTAAGCAAAAAATGAAAGTGGAAGAAATAACACGCAGCACCCGGTTGACCTACGAGCTGAAGGTAACAACTCGGAGAGTCGCCGTACCCCCTTACTCATCTTTGAGTACACCGAGGACGGTGCAAACTTTTAAGTGTGGGGAGGTTGTCCGACCGTTCGGCATTTTTGGGTGACAAGTTTCTAATCCCAACACTTTTGCATTTCATTTTTAGGTCTTTTAGGATTTTTAGTTGCATATACATATGTAATAAGCTTAGTCAAAATAATGAAATTCTCCAAGGAAAACATTCTTAATAGGGCATTGACATCCCAATTGATTTGAGTGAAAACTTTTCATTAAACTTGCTTGAATTATATATATATTGTGGATCATGTTTTGAGCTAAGAACACAAGCTTGTGAGATTTGAGCCTAATTGCGTGGTTACATCTTATAACCACTTATTTTCCTTCTTGTGTGCATTGTTCTCTTCTTATGATTGCAATCTTTGATTTGTTTGATTCTTTATGTCCATTATTTTGTGTATTCATGTATTTATATGATTGAGGCCATCAATTAACTAGCTCACTTACCCAAATAGCCTTACCTTTTATCAACCTTCGTTAGCCAACTTTGAGCCTACGATTAACCCACTTTGTTCTTAATTTAGCACATTACAAGCCTTAAAGCGAAAAACAATAAATGTCCTTAATTTGGATCTTTGATTAGCTTAGGCTAGTGAGTGTGTATATCATTCAAGTGTGGGGACAATGGGAACATTGGTTGAGGTAAAAGGGTGTTTTTGTATTTTGTTGAAAATATTGGGAATTGGGTACATACTCATGTGTTAATTAAATGTAAAACCATATGTATTGATGCTCTTATATATTTTAGTTTGAAAAGAAAAAAAAATGATGATGATAAAGAAAAAGAAAAAGAAATATATGAATGAATAACAAAAAGAAAAAAAATAGAAAGAAAAGAAAAAGAAAAAAAGAAAGAATAAAAGGGGACAAAATGCCCCAAAGTGAAGTTCAATAAAAATCAATGCATATGGGTTGTGATAAAAAAGAGAATGCATGAGTATGTGAAAAAGTGAAGAATGGGTAGTTAGGATAGCACTAAATTGTATAGGTTGTCATAGGTTAGGTGGGAAGCTTAGGTTAATCAAAGATTCAAACTTCAAGCTCACTTGACCATATGCACCCTACTTTGACCCTAGCCCCATTACAACCTTATGGAAAGACTTCATGATACTTGTATGCATGCATTGAATAATTGTTGATTGTTAGATGAAAAACAAATCTTAGAAAGCATGATTAGGGAAGAATTGAGTGAATCAACCCTAAACACTTGAGCGACTAGAGCGGATACACATCTGGTGAGGGTTCGACTGCTCAATTACATGTTTCCACCTAGAATCATCACTTTTCTTGCAAGTTTGTAAAAATCTTTAATAACTCAATTTAATTGTGGATTTGATTTGATTGCTATTACTAATAGCCCTTGTGCTTATATATGTTCTCTTGAAAATTGATTTATTTTGACCAAGTAGTTACATTAATCTGGATAGTTGCATGTAGATAGGTTGCATCTAATTAGTTTGCATTGAATAAATGTTGACACCCTTTGTTTCCTTCGTGATTTTAGCATGAGGACATGCTATTGCTTAAGTGTGGGGAGATTGATAAACCCCATTTTAGGGTTTTTCTTGAGCTTAATTTAAGAGATTTTATCACCTTTTACCCACATTTATTCAATGAAATGGCATGGTTTCATGATTGTCTCCTACTTTATGCTTAAGTATGAAAACATGCTTCTTGGGCCTTAATTAGCTAAATTTAATTCACCTTTTTTTCCACTAGATGCCTTGATATGTGTGTTAGTAAATTCAGATTGGAAAGGCTGGGAATGGATCAAAGGGATGAAGAGGAAAAGCATGCAAGTGGAGAACTCATGGAAAATCAAGGATTTGGGATGCTGAAATCGACGCGCACGCGCAGCAGACACGCACGTGTGGAATGTGAGGTCGCATGGCGACACGTACGCGTGACTGACGCATATGCGTGGATAGAAAATTGTCAAGCGACGCGTACGCGTGATCCATGCGTACGCGTCGGTGCGCACACGTGACCCACTTAAAGTGAATCTGCTGGGGGCGATTTCTGTGCTTCCTAGGCCCAAATCTAACTCACTTCTGATGCTATTTAACCCAAGGATTGAAGGGGGATCAACACAATTAGACACCATAGTCATAATCTAGTTAGTTCTAGTTTAGATTAGGATTTAGTGAGTTTCTAGAGAGAGAAACTCTCTCTTCTCTCTAGAATTAGGGTTCTTAGTTTAGATCTAGATCTACTTCTTCTCTTGCTTAATTTTCCTTTTGCATCTCTAATGTTCTCTTGTAGTTGTAGCATTCTACTTTCCTTGTAGTTCCTTTGTATTGTTGGTGTAGTTTATGAATTCTTTTGTAGATCGCCTTTTCCTTTCAATGCAATTCATGATTTCTTTGTTGTTTCATAATTGCTTTGGTTTTCTATTGTTGATCTCTTGCCTTTGTAGTTAGTTCTCTCTTTAATTCTTGCAATTCATGTTGTTTACCTTTATTGCCTTTTATGTGTTTGATGAAATGCTTCTTTTAGTTATGAGTTAGATCTTTCTTCTCTTGGCTTTGGTTGAGTAATTGGTGACTCTTGAGTTATCAAACTCATTTGTTGATTGATAATTAGAAGTTGCTAATTGACTTGAATGCCGCTAAAGCTAGTCTTTCATTATGATTTGGCTAGGACTTGTGGAATCAAGTTAATTCATCCACTTGACTTTCCTTCATAGTTAGAGGTTAACTAAGTGGGAGCAATGGATAATTCTCATCACAATTGATGGTGATAATGAGGATAGGACTTCTAGTTCTCATACCTTACCAAGAGTTTTCTTAGTTGTTAGTCTATTTCCTTTGCCATTTACATTTCTTGTTTCCTATCTCAAAAACCCCCAAAACATACTTCATAACCAATAACAAGAATACTTCATTGCAATTCCTAGGGAGAACGACCCGAGGTTTGAATACTTCAGTTATTTTTATTGGGATTTGTTACTTGTGACAACCAAATGTTTGATTGAAGGAATTGTTTGTTGGTTTAGAACTATACTTTCAATGAGATTTCATTAGTGAAATTCTTTACCACAACAATTTTCCGTTCATCAGTGTTCAAGAATTAAAAAGAGCTTAACTAGGAGAATCAATGATATCATTTGGATTCTAAGTTCCTAAAATATGCCAACCATTCTGAGTTTCAATGGATAGTGAGGTGCCAAGACTATTTAGAAGCAAAAAGCTACTAAGTCCCGCTCATCTAATTGTAACTAAGCTTCATTGGAAACTTAGAAATTTATTGTATCTTAATTTTCTTTTTATTCTACTATATTTTTAGTTGCTTGGGGACAAGCAACAGTTTAAGTTTGGTATTGTGATGAGCGGATATTTTATACGCTTTTTGACATCATTTTCATATAGTTTAGCATGTTTTATTTGGTTTTTATTAAGTTTTTATAGGCTTTAGTGTTAAATTCATATTCGTGGATTCTACGATGAGTTTTTGTATTTTTGTACAATTTCAAGTATTTTCTGGCTGAAATTGAGGAGCTGGAGCAGAAGTCTGATTCAGAGACAAAGAAAGCACTGTATACGATGTCCGGATCTGACCTCCTTGCATTTGGAAGATTTTTTCTGGAGCTTCTGAAGTCCAAATGGAGCGTTCTCAACGGCTATGGAAAGCTGACTTCTAGAGCTTTCTAGAAATATATAATTATCCATACTTTGCCTCGGATTAGAAGGCTCAAAACTGGCGTCCAATGCCAGCTTCCTGCCCCTTTCCTGGCGTCCAGCGTCCAAACGCCCAGAGAGGACCCCCTAGCTGGCGTTTCATGCCCAAGAGAACTCATAGCATGTGGATCTCATCAAATCTCAGCCCAAACACTCACCAAGTGGGTCCCAGAAGTGGATTTTAGCACTAAATAGACTGTTTTACCCTTACTAGTTATCTATTTTGTATTTAAAGACCTTTTACACGTTTTATCAGTCATAAAGCACATCATTCAGCCCTATTTTCATTCACTTTGTATTTTTCCCTTTCAGTATGAGTTTCTAAACCTCCTAGGTTGAGGGGAGGAGCCTTGCTGAGTCCTATGAATTAATAAAAGTATTACTATTTCTTCTTCGATCAGTGTTTAATTTACTTCTAAGATGTATATCCGATCTTCATCGTGGTGAATAGGATTATCTGACAAATTAATTAGCTCTGTTCATCACATTAAGACGAACGTGCCTGACAAACACCCGCGTCCACTTGGGTTCGTATGAATACTTGGCAAGAAAGCACGAGCCAACAGCTATGTTTATACATCTCTCAGACGGTTAATCCATGACTTTGTTGGGGACTTCTCAAGACACTAGTTCAGCCAATTTCCAGGGAGATTAGGGTCTCCGTGGTATAGGCTAGAATCCAAAGAAGCGGCGTTTTCTGATTCGGAAGATTCGACCTTGTCTGTGGCATTTTGAATAGGATTGCCAAGAGAATGACTTGCTAGTGCTTCACCCTTCGTCAGATTGAATGACCACAGGCAATGGCGTTCACTCTATAGCAGAGGAGATCAATGACCATGGGCAATGGCTTTGATCACATACAGCCTGCAATAAAAGAAGATCATTCACAAGCAAAGAAGACAGTAGCACCAGTGTTCAATTAAAAAGACAAAGCAACTCCGACTCTTAACCCTATTCTTATCAGTATTTTCTACCTCTTTTGCTTTATGCCTTTCATATACAACATTACTGTTAATTATTCAACAACCTTCTTATTCTGCCTGACTAAGACCTGCAAGACAACCATAGCTTGCTTCAAGCCACAATCCTCGTAGGATCGACCCTAACTCGCTCAGGTATTATTTGGATGACCCAATGCACTTACTAGTACTGCTACTGTACGAAAAGTGTGGGGTTTGCGTACACGTGCACCATGATCCTACTCAAAATGCCACAGACAAGGTCAGATCTTCCAGATTGAAAAATCAAGCTTTATGATTCTAGCTTATACCACAAAGGCCCTAATCGCCCCAGGCTCGGCTAAACAGATGTTCCCATGCCCCAACAAATGCGTGGATTAGTCGTCTAAGAGATGTATAATCAAGCTTGTAGTTCAATGCTATCCCTTTCGAGACTCGCAAGAACTCATGTAGAACAAGGGGTCATACGCTAGTTCCACCCTAGATTCATAAGGATTGAAGAACGAAGATACATCTTAGAATGGAATCAAACATATATTGAAATAGAAACAGTAATATTATTAATCTATGAGAATCAGCAGAGCTCCTAACCTTAACCTAGGAGGTTTAGTGACTCATGCTTACAAAGTGAACCAGAAGAATAGTGTTTGCGCTTCTCCCCTCCTGGGAGGCATAATCCTCAGGAGGAAGGAAGTCTCTTATTTATAATAAAAACTCTAAGATTAAACCTAAAAGATATTGGTTTTAATTAAAAATTACAAAAAGGAAAAATAAAATAAGCTAAAAAGTGCTAAAATCCACTTTGGGGCCCACTTGGTGAGTGTTTGGACTGTTGCCTGGTATCTAGCTTGAGTTCTGGACGTTCAACTTTGGTTCCTGCTGCCTTTGGGGCGTTGAACGCTAGAAAGGGGATAAGTTGGGCGTTCAACGCCCGTTTTGGGCCGTCCAATCCAATAAAAAGTATAGATCATTTTATATTGTTGGAAAGCCCTGAAAGTTAGCTTTCCAACGCCGTTGAGAGCGCGTCAATTGGACTTCTATAGCTCCAGAAATGATCGTTTGAATGCATGAAGGTTAGGATTTGACAGCATCTACACTCCGTTCTTTGCCTCTGAATCAGATTTTGCCAAAACTTGCCAAATTCACCCAAAATTCACCTAAAATCATAGGAAAAACACAAAAGTTCAAAGTAGCATCCAAAAAGTGAATTTCTCAATAAAACCTACTAAAACATAATAAAACATAACAAAGTGGAATGAAAATACTGAGAAAATGATGCCAAAAAGTGTATAAAATATCTGCTCATCAGTCAGCCGAGAAGGGTAAAATAAAAATGTTAGTTTTTATGGGGTCTTTTCCATAATTGCATATAAAATAGAGGGGTCACTTTATAATTTTATAAATGGACATATCTAGCTTAGTTGTTAAATTAGTTGGACCTTCAGTATTTAGTTAACTATTACTACTGCTTCCCACCTCCTTTTCCAGGTTCTCTTCTTCCCCTTCCTCTGCCGTCACAAGCGCACCGCCCCTTCCATTATCTCCACCGCCAACAACGACCAAAACCTCTCCACCGCCTCTCTTACTCGCTCCTTTGTCGCGCTACCAACTTCTTCTCCTACCCAATCAACCATGGTGGCTTCGGCACCATCTTATCTGGCACGCTCAAAGTCCACTGCCCAGACTCCGCCAAAAATTACAGTGACTCATCAGACAAGATTTGACATTTTTGAACCATGAAATGCTCGATTTTTTGGGATTGAGAAAGTGTTCAGTGCGAACCTTTCTTCTAAGGCAGATCTAAGCACACTAACAGCTTCACATCTAACCATGAAGATATTAATCTTCATTGTCGATCGTCTACGGTAGTTGATGGCATCGTCTTCTCCATCAATGGAAAAAGGTACTGATTGTATTATTTGGCATATGTTTCGTCAACTTTGTTCAAGGATACCCTGTGTGCATGTGTTTCACTGAATTACCATATTTTTGTTATTTGGCAAAGGGTGGCTGGTGATGAAGATATCCATGTGGTTGTGCATCACGTCGATGAAGCAGAACTGTACGACGAAGCAGACCATGGTGTTGGATCGGTTGAGGGCGAAGGCTATGCAGGGATAGAGTTAGACGAGTATGAGTTACATAAAGATGAAATAGAACATGACCATCTTGGAGAGGCCGATGGCGACAATGGGGATGGGGTTGAGTTGGAAGACAATTTGGATGGTGTCAGAGGAATCTGTGGCAATTTCGCAGATGATGACTTATACGCTCTTGATTCTGGAAAATTGATAGGTTCAATTGATTTTGTGAACTTGATCAGAGAGGAAGTTTGCCGCTTGAACTTCGCAGATATTGACATTGCGTTTGAGTTCTACCAGGCATATGCAAAGCACCATGGTTTTAGTGGGAGACGTTCTAAGAGCGAAAAATGTGTCATAGGAAGGATACAGTAGGAATTCGTGTGCCACCGACAAGGGTTCAAATCGGTGAAGTTCTACTCAATTCATAACTGGCAAAAGAGGCCAAGGGCCAAGACATGGTGTGGATGCCCTACAAGGATGCAGGTTCGCATGGATGATAAATCAGGACGTTGGTACATTGCGTTCTTTTCAGACGAGCATAACAATCCTGTTCTTGAATTGCAGTTTTCTTCCATGCTCCCAAGCCATCGAAGGATGAGCAAAGTGGACGTCGAGTAGATGAACGACATGCGCAAAGGGGGCATTGCCATATCATGAATCCACGATTTTCTGGTGAGCGTAGCCGGAGGGTATCATAATGTCCCTTACACAACAAGGGACATGCACAATATAAATGCGAAGCAACGAAGGGAGGGTGGCCTAGATGCGGAATCGTATTTAAGGTATCTCCAAGAGTGCAAGGCAAATGATCGAGCACTGTACTACAAAGAAGTTGTTGACGGGGAAGGTGTGTTACAACATTTGTTTTGGTGTGTTGCCACCAGGAAAATTCATTACCAGGTATTTAGAGATGTTGTTGCATTTGATGCAACGTACAAGAAAAACATTTACCTTTCACCTTTGGTAGTCTTCTTTGGTGTAAATCACCACAACCAAATGGTTGTCTTTGCTGCTACCCTCGTGGCCAATGAGAAAAAAGAGACCTATGTCAGACTGCTTCAACAGTTACAATCTGCAATGAAGGGGAAAACTCCCATGTCCATAATAACCGAAGGTGACAGGCAAATGAAGTCTGCGATCGAGTAAGTTTTTCCAGAGGCACACTATCGACTATGTGCTTGGCAACTCCTCCGAAATGCTACGAACAACATCAGAAATGCTAACTTCACCAGAATGTTTAAGGATTGCATGTTTGGCGACTACAAGGTCAGAACATTCCAGAGAAAGTGGTTTGAGATGGTGGAGGAATTTGGCATAGGCGATAAAAGATGGGTACAAGACATGTACGAGAGATGGCATAGTTGGGCAACCGCACACATACGAGGAAATTTCTTTGCCAGATTTTGCACAACCTCAAGGTGCAATGCTTGCACGTCGTGATATCATGGTATGTTAAGTCTCGATACCGTTAAACTGATTTTTACGTCATTACCATCGATGCTTGATGTTTGTTCATGCAAAGGAAGTGGAGGCTAATTTTGAGTGTACAAAGAGTGACCCTGTTATGACCGCTAACCTGAAACAGTTAGAGCATTGTGCAACTGGAAAATACACTCGAGAAATATTTTATTTGGTTGTTTCCATTCTTGATGGGGCCTGTGCAATGAGAGTGGTTGATTCTAAAGACAACGGTTCGTATTTTATCCACACCGTCTCTTGACACGGCACTCCAAGAAAAGTTTGGCGTGTTGTTGCAACATATGAAATGAGTGAGGTCCAATGCACGTGCATGAGAATGGAATGTTTCGGGGTCCCTTGCAAACATATAATTGCGGTGCTTGTTCTTAACAATATTCAAGAGATCCCAAGGTCTCTGATATTGCCAAGATGGACCAAGGATGCAAAAGTAGGGGCGGTGCAATCGATGGGCGTAATTTGGGATTCTGTACAACTAACAAAACACTGGTGCCTGATGGATTGGTACAGGAAAGTATGCAAAATTGCTTGTCATAACACTAAAAAGTTCCAGTTTCCAAGAGACATTGTCATCCTAATGTTGAAGCACTTCGAGAATAAAGATGCAGCCGACACCAATTTTCCACCTGAGGTGCCATCCAATGAAGGTGGCAGAGCATCAGCATGGAATCCCTGTAGGCGCAAGACAAAGGGTAACGGTTCTAAAGATGGCAAGAAAACCCAACATTGTCTTTTGTGCCGGGAGGTGGGACATAATAGGACGACGTGTCCAGACCGCCGCACAATAGAGTCATCTAGCGTAGTCACGAATGACTTGGATTCTATGGACACTGAAATAGTGGGTTAATCATTTTTAAGCTGATTTAGTTACCTGTTATGGCTTAATAATTTGGTGTAATTATTTAGTTTTTACATTGGTGCCAGCTCTACGATAACCTATCTGGGGATCCGGATACGACCATGGAGATTCCTTTGTTACGCTGCTCCGATAGTGACACACAGGCTGGGTTTCTTGACAGCGACTTTGGTGGGACCAACACATCCGGGCCAATCATATCTCTTGACGATTGAGTGAAGAGGGCTGATAATCATTACCACTGTGGGCTGCAACGGTAGGTTGGTCAAACCTTTTTACATTCTCTGGTAGCCGATAGCCACAAATAGAAGGTTACCTGTTGTTGACCTCCCCAGAAAACCCCCACCTAACTTGCATAGTTAATTTTGTTCAACAACATATACCTGATGATCTCTATCTCTTTTCCACATTGAAAACGTTTTGGCTATATTGGCATTTGTTGGTATCTGGCTCTGATCTAGATTTAACTGATTTTAATCTTATATTCTCAGCAAAACCAGAGAAGGGATCTGACGACTGATTCCAGAAGCTGCCCGGTGATCCAGCATGAAAAATTGTCTAAATCGAAGTGGAGATGTGAAGTGGTATTGTATGAAGAGCTACAATGTTTGCTGACGAGGGAGTTTGCTATCATAATTACCATGTACAGCCACAAATACATTCTCATACTTAATGTATACATTTGTATATATCATTCATTGTTGACTTTTTTGTGGAACCGGATATTTAGTTTGTATCATTTATAACGTTTTTTATATTCAGTGGATATTTAGTCTGTATCATTTAGCCCATTTCTGGCTTTACATATTTACCTCGCTCTGCTTCTTTGGATTCTTTTGAATTGTATGCTTGAAAATAAACGAGAATAAATATATTGACATGCAGCATTGTACTTTACAAACGGAAGTTAGAAAACAACATGGATGGAGGGTATAGGGATGGGGGGATATAGGAGTTCTCAGTATATATGCAAGTGGTAGTCTTGCGGCACCAGCCGCTCGAAGACGCACACATGGCCGTGTCTTAATTGGAAGGCAGTTGCTAGGACGGACCAGCCTATTCCAAAACACCTGTTCACTCTCCCGGGATAGTGACTGTATTGAACGGTCCATGCCCCCCTCACATTGGTAATCGAAATTGGGCTATCCTCGTAAACTCCTAGCACGGGTGGGACATTTGGCTGCTAATGAAAACATATTTTTTATTAGATGATTACAATGAAAACATATTTGACTGGAGAATGATTACTATTTGTTCAAAAAACAAGCATTGGAATCCCAACATCCATCGGAACCTAGCTCAAGTTGAAAATGCTCAAGATAGTTTTATGTCAATCTAATAGTCGTTAAAATTAAATCTTCATAGTTTTCAATTATCAATTATAATCCAATGTAATGCAAATTTGTAAGGGCATATATGTGGATTGTGACCACACTTACGAGGAAACAGATGTCATGGAGTGGACGATTGATGAGCAGATATTTTATACGCTTTTTGGCATCACTTTCATATAGTTTTTAGTAGTTTTTATTTATTTTTTATTAAGTTTTTATAGGTTTTAGTGTTAAATTCACATTTTTGGATTCTACTATGAGTTTTTGTGTTTTTGGACAATTTTAGGTAATTTCTGGCTAAAATTGAGGAGCTAGAGTAGAAGTCTGATTCAGAGACAGAGAAAGCACTGCAGATACTTTAGAAGAGCTTTTCTGGAGCTACAGAAGTCCAAATGGAGCGCTCTCAATGGGTATGGAAAGCTAACCTCTAGAGCTTTCCCGCAATATATAATATTTCATACTTTGCTTCAAATTAGAAGGCCCAAAACTGGCGTCCAACGCCAACTACCTGTCCCCTTCCAGGTGTCCAGCGCCCAAAAAGCAGAGACCAATGTACAAACGCCCAAAGAGGACCCCCTAGCTGGCGTTCCACATCCCAGAGACCTCATAGCACATGGATCTCATCAAAGCTCAGCCCAAACACTCACCAAGTGGGCCCAAGAAGTGGATTTTAGCACTAAATAGATTGTTTTACCCTTACTAGTCATCTGTTTATTATTTAAAGTGTATTTTACATAATCATTAGATATCACATATACCATTAAGCATATTTTTGTTTATTCCATTGTATTTTCTTATCAGTATGAGTTTCTAAACCTCCTAGGTTGAGGGCAGGAGCCCTGCTGAGTCCTATGAATTAATAAAAGTATTATTGTTTCTCTTCGATCCGTGTTTGATTAATTCTAAGATGTATATTCGATCTTCATCGTGGTGAATAGAATGATCTAACAAATTAGCTCTGTTCATCACACTAAGACAAACGTGCCTGAAAAACACCGGCGTCTACTTGGGTTCAGAATGCGTCTTTCACCAGACAAGGATGAACCAACAGCTATGTTTATACATCTCTCAGACGACTAATCCACGACTTCGTTGGGGACTTCTCGAGACATCAGTTCATCCAATTTCTGAGGAGATTAGGGTCGCTGTGGTAGAGGCTAGAACCAAAGGCGCATCATTCCTCCGATCCGGAAGATTCAATCTTGTCTATGGCATTTTGAGTAGGATCATCAAGGAGAATGAACTGTACGAGCTTCACTTTCAATCAGAATGGATCCGCACTAAACCTGGGGTTCAGATGTGGAGGAGTACTGGCAGCTGCTCAAACCAGTGTCAATCACGTACAGCCTGCCATTGAAGAAATCACTCACAAGCAAAGAGAGCAGTAATACCAGAGTTAATTCAGAAAGGCAAAGCAACTCCAATCCTCAACTCTATTTTTAAAGTATTAGCACCCTATTATAATAATCCCATAATCCTAACACAATTTCGTATCCAACAACACCTTCTACCCTTTTCTCATATTCCTATTAATGATTTTAAGGCATACATTACTCTTACAAGTTCAAACAACCTTCTGATCTGCCTGACTAAGACCTGCAAGATAACCATAGCTTACTTCAAACCACAATCCTCGTGAGATCAATTCTGACTCGCTCAGGTATTACTTGGACAACCCAGTGCACTTGCTGGTACAATAGTACGAAGGTGTGGGGATTCGTGCTACTGGTGCACGAAATCACAATCACACTTTTGCAATTCCGCACAACTAACCAGCAAGTGCACTGGGTCGTCCAAGTAATACCTTACGTGAGTAAGGGTCGATCCCATGGAGATTGTCGGCTTGAAACAAGCTATGGTTATCTTGTAATTCTTAGTCAGGATATCAGTAATGATTCTTAGTTTTAATTATAAGAAGTAAAAGAACATGAAATAAATACTTGTTATGCAGTAATGGAGAACAGGTTGAGGTTTTGGAGATGCTCTGTCTTCTGAATCTCTGCTTTCCTACTGTCTTCTTCTTCACGCACGCAAGGTTCCTCCCATGGAAAGCTGTATGTTGGTGGATCACCGTTGTCAATGGCTACCATCCGTTCTCTCAGTGAAAATGGTCTAAATGCGTTGTCACCGCACGGCTAATCATCTGTCGGTTCTCACTCATGTTGGAATAGGATCCATTGATCCTTTTACGTCTGTCACTACGCCCAGCACCCACGAGTTTGAAGCTCGTCACAGTCATCCCTTTCTAGATCCTACTCAGAATACCACAGACAAGGTTTAGACTTTCCGGATCTCAGGAATGGCCGCCAATTGATTCTAGCTTATACCACGAAGACTCCGATCTTTCGGAATGGAGGCTAAGAGATACACACTCAAGCTATTGCAGATAGAATGAAAGTGGTTGTCAGGCACGCGTTCATAGGTGAGAATGATGATGAGTGTCACGGATCATCACATTCATCAGGTTGAAGTGCGAGTGAATATCTTAGAATAGAAACGAGCGTGATTGAATGGAAAACAGTAGTAATTGCATTAATTCATCGAGACACAGCAGAGCTCCTCACCCCCAACCATGGGGTTTAGAGACTCATGCCGTAGAAGATACAAATTCAGAAATAAAATGTCATGAGGAAAAAATACAATAGCAAAAGGTCCTATTTATAAAGAACTAGTAGCCTAGGGTTTACAGAAATTAGTGAATGATACAGAAATCCACTTCCGGGCCCACTT
This sequence comes from Arachis ipaensis, assembly GCF_000816755.2. NCBI lineage: Eukaryota > Viridiplantae > Streptophyta > Magnoliopsida > Fabales > Fabaceae > Arachis > Arachis ipaensis. Next base: position 126,318,306 of record NC_029792.2, on the reverse strand, counting down.
GGTGTGTGCTTGGGCTGAGCATTGAAGCTTTCATGTGTAGAGACTTTTCTTGGAGTTAAACGCCAGCTTTTGTGCCAGTTTGGGCGTTTAACCCCAGCTTTTATGCCAGTTCTAGCGTTTTGACGCCAGAATTTTTATGCTGACTTGGAACGCCGATTTGGGCCATCAAATCTCAGACAAAGTATGGACTATTATATATTGCTAGAAATCCCAGGATATCTACTTTCCAACGCAATTAAGAGCGCACCAATTGGGCTTCTGTATCTCGAGAAAATTCACTTCGAGTGCAGGGAGGTTAGAATCCAACAGCATCTGCAGTCCTTTTTCAGCCTCTGAATCAGATTTTTTCTCAGGTCCCTCAATTTCAGCCAGAAAATACCTGAAATCACAGAAAAACACACGAACTCATAGTAAAGTCTAGAAATTTAATTTTTGAATAAAAAATAATAAAAACATAATAAAAACTAACTAAAATATACTAAAAACATACTAAAAATAATGCCAAAAAACGTATAAATTATCCGCTCATCACAACACCAAACTTAAATTGTTGCTTGTCCCCAAGCAACTAAAAACAAGATAGGATAAAAAGAAGAGAATATACAATAAATTCCAAAAACATCTATGAAGATCAGTCTTAATTAGATGAGCGGGGCTCTTAGCTTTTTGCTTCTGAACAGTTTTGGCATCTCACTTTATCCTTTGAAGTTCAGAATGATTGGCATCTATAGGAACTCAGAATTCAGATAGTGTTATTGTTTCTCCTAGTACAATATGTTGATTCTTGAACACAGTTACTTTATGATTCTTGGCCGTGGCCCTAAGCACTTGGTTTTCTAGTATTACCACCGGATACATAAATGCCACAGACACATAACTGGGTGAACCTTTTCAGATTGTGACTCAGCTTTGCTAGAGTCCCCAATTAGAGGTGTCCAGAGCTCTTAAGCACAGTCTTTTGCTTTGGACCACGACTTTAACCGCTCAGTCTCAAGCTTTTCACGTGACACCTTCACGCCACACATGGTTAGGGACAGCTTGATTTAGCCGCTTAGGCCAGGATTTTATTCCTTTAGGCCCTCCTATCCATTAATGCTCAAAGCCTTGGGCCCTTTTTACCCTTGCCTTTTGGTTTAAAGGGCTATTGGCTTTTTTCTGCTTGCTTTTTCTTTTTCTTTCTTCATTTTTTTGCCATATTTTTTTTTTCACTGCTTTTTCTTGCTTCAAGAATCAATTTTATGATTTTTCAGATTATCAATAACATTTTTCCTTTTTCATTATTCTTTCAAGAGCCAACAATTTTAACATTTATAAACAACAATATCAAAAATATGCACTGTTCAAGCATTCATTCAGAAAACAAAAGTATTGCCACCACATCAAAATAATTAAACTATTTTAAAATTCAAAATTCATGTACTTCTTTTTCTTTTTCAGAAAATATTTTTTCTTTAAGAGAGGTGAATGATTCATAGGACATTTATAAATTTAAAGCATAGGCACTAGACACTAATGATCATGTAATAAAGACACAAACATAGATAAACATAAAGCATAGAAAATAAAAAAAATAGAAAAATAAGAACAAGGAAATTAAAGAACGGGTCCACCTTAGTGATGGCGGCTTGTTCTTCCTCTTGAAGATCTTATGAAGTGCTTTAGCTCCTCTATGTCTCTTCCTTGCCTTTGTTGCTTCTCTTTCATGGCCTTTTGGTCCTCTCTAATTTCATGGAGGATAGTGGAATGCTCTTGTTGAGGTCCATGAGTGGGCTCTCTTATTTGCTCCATCCTTTTTCTTAGTGATGGGCTTTTGAGATGAATCTCTCCATTTTTCATGACTCGGAGGTGGAAGCTTTTGCCTTCCCTTTCCTCTTTCTAGAGGTTTCTCCAGCCTTAGGTGCCATAAATGGTTATTTAAACACAAAAAGTAATACTTTTTCCACACCAAACTTAGAAGGTTTGCTCGTCCTCGAGCAAAAGAAGAAAGAAGGGAGGAGAAGAAGAAGAAAACGGAGGAGATGGAGAGGTGTGAGTGGTTAAGAGGTGATGGGGAAGAGTATTTGGGGAAGGGTGTTATTGGAATGTGTGAAGAAGAGAGAGATTAAGTTAAGGTAGGTGGAGATCCTGTGGGATCCACAGATCTTGAGGTGCCAAGGATTTCTCATCCCTGCACCATTCTGGCGTGTAAACGCCCCTTTGAGTGCCAATCCTGGCGTTAAACGCCAGGTTGCTGCCCATTTCTGGTGTTTAACGCCAGCTTGGTGTCCTGTTCTGGTGTTAAACGCCAGTCTGGTGCCCATTTCTAGCGTTAAACACCCAGAATGGTGCCAGACTAGGCGTTTAACGCCCATTCTGCTACTCTTACTGGCGTTTAAACGCCAGTAAGCTTATCCTACAGGGTGTGCTGTTTTTAATGCTGTTTTTGAATTTGCTTTGATTTTTGTAGTTGTTTTTGTGACTCCACATGATCATCGACCTAAAGAAGACATAAAATAACAATGGAAAATGGAGAATTAACATAGATAAATAAAAATTGGGTTGCCTCCCAATGAGCGCTTCTTTAATGTCAATAGCTTGACTTTTTTCTGAGCTTTAGTCTAGTCTCAGTTTTGAGCATTCTTGCTCAACATCGCTTTCAAGATAATGTTTGATTCTCTGTCCATTAATAATGAACTTTTTGTCAGTGTCAATATCCTGAAGCTCTAAATATCCATATGGTGACACACTTGTAATCACATATGGTCCCCTCCACCGGGATTTTAATTTCCTAGGGAACAATCTGAGCCTAGAGTTAAATAGCAGAACCTTCTGCCCTGGCTCGAAGACTCTGGATGACAGCTTCTTGTCATGCCACCTTTTTTGCTTTCTCCTTGTAGATTTTTGCATTTTCAAAAGCATTGAGTCTGAATTCCTCTAGCTCATTCAACTGGAGCAATCTTTTCTCTCCAGCTAATTTGGCATCAAGGTTTAGGAATCTGGTTGCCCAGTAGGCCTTGTGTTCTAGTTCCATGGGCAGGGGACATGCTTTTCCATACACAAGCTGGTATGGAGAGGTCCCTATAGGAGTCTTGAATGCTGTTCTGTATGCCCACTGAGCATCATCCAAGCTTCTTGCCCAATCCCTTCTACGGGTACTTACAGTCCGTTCCAGGATTCTTTTTAGTTCTCTATTAGAGACTTCAACCTGCCCATTTATCTGTGGATGATATGGAGTTGCTACTTTGTGGCTAATTCCATATCGGACCACAGCAGAGTAAAGCTGTTTATTACAGAAGTGAGTGCCCCATCACTGATTATTGCCCTAGGGACACCAAATCTGCTAAAGATATGTTTCTGGAGGAACTTCAGCACTGTCTTAGTATCATTAGTGGGTGTGGCAATTGCTTCTACCCATTTAGATACGTAGTCTACTGCCACCAGAATGTAAGTGTTTGAGTATGATGGTGGGAAAGGACCCATGAAGTCAATACCCCACACATCAAACAACTCAATCTCTAAGATCCCTTGTTGAGGCATGGCATAACCATGAGTAAGTTACCAGCTCTTTGGCAACTGTCACAGTTACGCACAAACTCTCGGGAATTTCTATAGAGAGTAGGCCAGTAGAAGCCACATTGAAGGACCTTAGTGGCTGTTCGCTCACCTCCGAAATGTCCTCCATATTGTGATACATGGCAATGCCATAGGATCTTCTGTGCCTCTTCTCTAGGCACGCATCTGCGGATTATTCTGTCTGCACATTTCTTGAAGAGATATGGTTCATCCCACAAGTAGTACTTTGCATCAGAAATTAGTTTTTTCGTTTGCTGCCTGCTGTACTCCTTGGGTATGAATCTCATAGCTTTATAATTTGCAATGTCTGCAAACCATGGTGCTTCCTGAATGGCAAAGAGTTGCTCATCAGGAAAGGTCTCAGAGATCTCAGTAGGAGGGAGGGACACCCCTACTACTGGTTCTATCCGGGACAGGTGATCAGCTTCCTGGTTCTCTGTCCCTTTTTTGTCTCTTATTTCTATATCAAACTCTTGCAGAAGCAACACCCATCTTATGAGTCTGGGTTTTGAATCCTGCTTTGTAAGTAGATGTTTAAGAGCAGCGTGGTCAGTGTACACAATCACTTTTGATCCTACTAAGTATGATCTAAACTTGTCAATGGCATAAACCACTGCAAGCAACTCCTTTTCTGTGGTTGTGTAATTTTTCTGTGCGTCATTTAAAACACAGCTGGCGTAATAAATGACGTGCAGAAGTTTGTTATGCCTTTGTCCTAATACTGCACCAATGGCATGGTCACTGGCATTACACATTAGTTCGAATGGTAATATCCAGTTTGGTGCAGAAATAACTGGTGCTGTGACCAGCTTAGCTTTCAGAGTTTCAAACGCCTGCAGGCACTCTGTTTCAAACACAATTTGCGTGTCAGCAGCTAGCAGATTGCTCAGAGGTTTTGCAATTTTTGAAAAATTCTTTATAAACCTCCTATAGAATCCTACATGTCCCAGAAAGCTTCTGATTGCCTTAACATTGGCAGGTGGTGGTAATTTTTCAATTACCTCTACTTTAGCTTGATCCACCTCTATTCCCTTGTTTGAAATTTTATGCCCAAGGACAATTTCTTCAGTCACCATAAAGTGACATTTTTCTCAGTTTAAAACTAGGTTGGTCTCTTGGCATCTTTTCAGAACAAGTGCTAAATGGTCAAGACAGGAGCTGAATGAGTCTCCAAATACTGAAAAGTCATCCATGAAGACTTCCAGAAATTTCTCTACCATATTAGAGAAGATAGAGAGCATGCACCTCTGAAAGGTTGCAGGTGCATTGCACAGACCAAAGGGCATCTTTCTGTAGGCAAATACTCCAGAAGGACATGTGAATGCTGTTTTTTCTTGGTCTTGAGGATCCACTGCAATTTGGTTGTAACCTGAATAGCCATCCAAAAAGCAGTAATATTCATGACCTGCTAGTCTCTCTAGCATTTGGTCTATGAATGGTAAAGGAAAGTGATCCTTCCTGGTGGCTGTATTGAGCCTTCTGTAGTCAATACACATATGCCACCCTGTAACTGTTCTTGTAGGAACCAGTTCACTCTTTTGATTATGAACCACTATCATGCTTCTCTTCTTGGGGACAACGTGGACAGGGCTCACCCAGGGGCTATCAGAAATAGGATTAATAATCCCAGCCTCTAGTAACTTAGTGACCTCTTTCTGCACCACCTCCTTCATGGCTGGATTTAGCCACTGATGAGCGGATAATTTATACGCTTTTTGGCATTGTTTTTAGTATGTTTTTAGTAGAATTTAGTTACTTCTAGGGATGTTTTCATTAGTTTTTATGTTAAATTCACATTTCTGGACTTTACTATAAGTTTGTGTGTTTTTCTATGATTTCAGGTATTTTCTGGCTGAAATTGAGGGACTTGAGCAGAAATCAGATCCAGAGGTTGAAGAAGGACTGCTGATGCTGTTGGATTCTGACCTCCCTGCACTCAAAGTGGATTTTCTGGAGCTACAGAACTTGAAATGGCGCACTTCCAATTGCGTTGGAAAGTAGACATCTAGGTATTTCTAGCAATATATAATAGTCCATACTTTGCTCGAGAATAGATGACGTAAAGTGGCGTTCAACGCCAGCTCTTTGCCCAATTCTGGAGTTCAGCGCCAGAAATGGATCAAGAACCAGAGTTGAACGCCAGAAATGGATCAAAACCTGGCGTTCAACTCCACAAATGGCCTCTGCACGTGGAACATTCAAGCTCAGCCCTAGCACACACCAAGTGGGCCCCGGAAGTGGATTTATGCATCAATTACTTACTTATGTAAACCCTAGTAGCTAGTCTAGTATAAATAGGACATTTCACTATTGTATGAGACATCCAGAGTTTGGTCTTTTTGACCATCCTGAGTTTTATTCTCGGATCATAGGGGGCTGGCCATCTCGGCCATGCCTGAACCTTTTACTTATGTATTTTCAACGGTAGAGTTTCTGCACTCCATAGATTAAGGTGTGGAGCTCTGCTGTTCCTCAAAGATTAATGCAAAGTACTACTGTCTTTCTATTCAATTCAACTTATTCCGCTTCTAAGATATCCATTCGCACCCAAGAATATGATGAAGGTGATGATTATGTGACGCTCATCATCATTCTCCCTTATGAACGCGTGCTTGACAAACACTTCCGTTCTACATGCAACAAGCTAGAATGAATATCTCTTGGATCCCTTAATCAGGATCTTCGTGGTATAAGTTAGAACCCATGGATGGCCATTCATGAGGATCCGGAAGGTCTAAACCTTGTCTGTGGTATTCCGAGTAGGATTCAGGGATTGAATGACTGTGACGAGCTTCAAACTCGCGATTGCTGGGCATAGTGACAGACGCAAAAGGATAGTAAATCCTATTCCAGCATGATCGAGAACCGACAGATGAATAGTCGTGCCGTGACAGGGTGCGTTGACCATTTTCACTGAGAGGATAGGATGTACCCATTGACAAAGGTGATGCCTCCAGACGATTAGCCGTGCCGTGACAGGGCATTTGGATCATTTTCCCGAGAGAAGACCGAAAGTAGCCATTGACAATGGTGATGCATTACATAAAGCTTGCCATGGAAAGGAGTAAGACTGATTGGATGAAGACAGCAAGAAAGCAGAGATTCAGAGGGACAAAAGCATCTCTATACACTTATCTGAAATTCTCACCAGCAATTTACATAAGTGTTTCTATCCTTTATTTTATGTTTATTTAATTATTATTCGAAAACTCCATTATCAATTTATATCTGCCTGACTGAGATTTACAAGGTGACCATAGCTTGCTTCATACCAACAATCTCCGTGGGATCGACCCTTACTCACGTAAGGTATTACTTAGACGACCCAGTGCACTTGCTGGTCAGTTACACGGAGTTGTGAACCATGGTATTGGCATCATGTTTATGGCGCCATTTCCAGGGAAAGAAAGAGCAATGAATTTTACATAATTAAAGTGTAATCACGATTCCGCGTACCAAGTTTATGGCGCCGTTGCCGGGGATTGTTCGAGTTTGGACAACTGACGGTTCATCTTGTTGCTCAGATTGGGTAACTTTCTTTTCGTTTTCTTTTCAAAATTTTTTTCAAAAATATTTCAAAAAAAAAAAAATTTCTCACTTGTTTTCGAAAAAATTTATTCAAAATTTTTAAGAATGAATTCTAGTGTTTCATGAAGCATGTGAAGCCTGGCTGGCTGTAAAGCCATGTCTAAATTCATTTGGACTGAGGCTTCCAAACCATCAGCATAGAGGCAAGTTACATATTTGATAAGTAATGAGTAGTATATTCTGATATCTTTCTGAAGCTTGGCTGGCCATTGGCCATGTCTAGTGTTTTGGACTGGAGCTTTCATTGAAAGCTTGGCTGGCTAGTGAGCCATGTCTAATTCCTGGACTGAAGCTTTAGACTAACACTGCAAGATTCCTGGAATTCATATTAAAAATTTTGGAATCCTTATTTTTCTTTTTCAAATAATTTTCGAAAAATCCAAAAAAATTAGAAAATCATAAAAATCAAAAATATTTTTGTGTTTCTTGTTTGAGTCTTGAGTCATATCATAAGTTTGGTGTCAATTGCATATGCATCTTGCATTTTTCGAAAATTCTCACATTCATAGTGTTCTTCATGATCTTCAAGTTGTTCTTGGTAAGTCTTCTTGTTTGATCTTGATGATTTCATATTCTGTGTCTTTTCTTGTTTTTCATATGCATTTCTCGTTTGTTAGAGTCTAAACATGAAAGATTTCTAAATTTGGTGTCTTACATGTTTTCTTTGCATAAAATTTTTTTCAAAATTATGTTCTTGATGTTCATCATGACATTCAAAGTGTTCTTGGTATTCATCTTGACATTCATAGCATTCTTGCATGCATTCATTGTTTTGATCTAAAAATTTCATGCATTGCATCTTTTTCAAGTTTTTCTCTCTCATCATAAAAATTTCAAAAATCAAAAAAATATCTTTCCCTTTTTCTTCTCATCAAATTCGAAAATTTGAATTGACTTTTTCAAAATTTTTAAAATCTAGTTGTTTCTTATGAGTCAAATCAAATTTTCAATTTGAAAATCTTATCTTTTTCAAAATCTTTTTCAAAAATCATACCTTTTTCATTATTTTCGAAAATTTTAAAAATATTTTTCAAAAATCTTTTTCTTATCTTTATCACATAATTTTCGAAAATAACATCACCAATTAATGTTTTGATTCAAAAATTTCAAGTTTGTTGCTTACTTGTTAAGAAAGATTCAAACTTTAAGTTCTAGAATCATATCTTGTGATTTCTTGTGAATCAAGTCATTAATTGTGATTTTAAAAATCAAATCTTTTTCAAAACTAATTTCAATCATATCTTTTCAAAAATATCTTCTTTTCTTATCTTTTTCAAAAATTTGATTTCAAAATATCTTTTCTAACCTCTTATCTTCTTATCTTTTCAAAATTGATTTTCAAAATTTGTTTCAACTAACTAACTAAGTTTTTGTTTGTTTCTTATCTTTTTCAAAACTACCTAACTAACTCCCTCTCTCTCTATTCATCTACTAACATCCCTCCCTCACCCACCTAAAATCCGAACCCTCTCTCTCTCTCTTTCTGAGTTCAGATTTTTCTCTTCTTCTTTTCTTCTACTAACAATAAGGAACCTCTTTACTGTGACATAGAGGATTCCTCTTCTTTTCTTGTTTTCTTCTCTTTCTTATGAGCAGGAACAAGGAAAAAGGCATTCTTGTTGAAGCTGATCTAGAACCTGAAAGGACTCTGAAGAGGAAACTAAGAGAAGCTAAATTACAACAATCCAGAGACAAATTGATTGAAAATTTTGAACAAGTAAAGGAGATGGCAGCCGAACCCAACAACAATGCAAGGAGAATGCTTGGTGACTTTACTGCACCAAATTCCAATTTACATGGAAGAAGCATCTCCATTCCTACCATTGGAGCAAACAATTTTGAGCTGAAACCTCAGCTAGTTTCTCTA
>NC_029792.2:126302878-126309278 GCF_000816755.2 Arachis ipaensis | reverse complement strand
TGGTTGGACTCTCAACCTAAGGATAGCCTGAACTCATGGGATAAGCTGGTCAAGGCTTTCTTAGCCAAGTTCTTTCCTCCTCAAAAGCTTAGTAAGATTAGAGTGGACGTTCAGACCTTCAGACAGAAAGAAGGTGAATTCCTCTATGAAGCTTGGGAGAGATACAAAGGACTGACCAAAAAGTGTCCTTCTGACATGCTTTCAGAATGGACCATCCTGGATATATTCTATGATGGTCTGTCTGAGTTATCTAAGATGTCATTGGATACTTCTGCAGGTGGATCCATACACCTAAAGAAAATGCCTGCAGAAGCTCAAGAACTCATTGACATGGTTGCTAACAACCAGTTCATGTACACTTCTGAAAGGAATCCTGTGAGCAATGGGACGCCTATGAAGAAGGGAGTTCTTGAGATTGATACTCTGAATGCCATATTGGCTCAGAACAAAATATTGACTCAACAGGTCAATATGATTTCTCAGAGTCTGAATGGATTGCAAGCTGCATCTAACAGTACTCAAGAGGCGCCTTCTGAAGAAGAAGCCTTTGATCCTGAGAACCCTGCAATAGCAGAGGTAAATTATTTAGGTGAACCTTATGGAAACACCTATAACTCATCATGGAGAAATCATCCAAATTTCTCATGGAAGGATCAACAAAAGCCACAACAAGGCTTTAATAATAGTGGAAGAAACAGGTTTAATAATAATAAACCTTTTCCATCATACACTCAGCAACAGACAGAGAACTCTGAACAAAATACTTCTAATTTATCAAATTTAGTCTCTGATCTATCTAAGGCCAATCTGAGTTTCATGAATGAAACAAGGTCCTCCATTAGAAATTTGGAGGCACAAGTGGGCCAGCTGAGTAAAAGGATCACTGAAATCCCTCCTAGTACTCTCCCAAGCAATACAGAAGAAAATCCAAAAAGAGAGTGCAAGGCCATTGACATAGTCAACACGGCCGAACCTAGAGAGGAAGGAGAGGACGTGAATCCCAGTGAGGAAGACTTCCTGGGACGTCCAGTGATCAATAAGGAGTTTTCCTTTGAGGAACCAAAGGACCCTGAGGCTCATCTAGAGACCACAGAGATTCCATTGAACCTCCTTATGCCATTCATGAGCTCTGATGAGTATTCCTCTTCTGAAGAGAATGAGGATGTCACTGAAGAGCAAGTTGCCAAGTTTCTTGGTGCAATCATGAAGCTGAATGCCAACTTATTTGGTAAAATGACTTGGGGAGATGAACTTCCCCTGTTCACCAATGAACTAAATGCATTGGAATTACTGAGATTACCTCAGAAGAAAGAGGATCCTGGAAAGTTCCTCATACCTTGTACCATAGGCACCATGACCTTTGAGAAGGCTCTGTGTGACCTTGGATCAGGGATAAACCTCATGCCACTCTCTGTCATGGAGAAACTTGGAATATTTGAGGTGCAAGCTGCTAGAATCTTATTAGAGATGGCAGACAACTCAAGAAAAGAGGCTTATGGACAAGTGGAGGACATGTTAGTAAAGGTTGAAGGCCTTTACATCCCTGCTGATTTCATAATCCTAGACACTGGGAAGGATGAGGATGAATCCATCATCCTTGGAAGACCCTTCCTAGCCACAGCAAGAGCTGTGATTGATGTGGACAGAGGAGAATTAATCCTTCAACTAAATGAGGACAACCTTGTGTTCAAAACTCAAGGATCTCTCTCTGCATCCATGGTGAGGAAGCATGAAAAGCTTCTCTCACAACAGAGTCAACCAGAGCCCCCACAGTCAAACTCTAAGTTTGGTGTTGGGAGGCCACAACCAAACTCTAAGTTTGGTATTGAACTCCCATACCCAAACTCTAAGTTTGGTGTTGGGAAGTTTCAACAAAGCTCTGAACATCTGTGAGGCTCCATGAGAGCCCAATGTCAAGTTATTGACATTAAAGAAGCGCTTGTTGGGAGGCAACCCAATGTTTATCTAATTTTATTATTGTTTTTCATGTTTTCTTAGGTTTATGATCATGTGGAGTCACAAAATAATCAAAAAAATTAAAAACAGAATCAAACCAGCAGAAGAAAAATCACACCCTGGAGGAAGCATCTGCCTGGCGTTCAACGCCAGAACAGAGCATAGTTCTGGCACTGAACGCCCAAAATGGGCACCAATCTGGCGCTGAACGCCAGAATTGCACCCTGGAGAAGAGCTGGCGCTGAACGCCCAGAACAAGCATGGTTCTGGCGTTCAACGCCAGAAATGGACAACAAATGGGCGTTGAACGCCCAAAATGGGCACCAATCTGGCGTTGAACGCCCAGAATTGGGTGCAAAGGCATTTTGCATGCCTAATTTGGTGCAAGGTTGGAAATCCTTGAACACCTCAGGATCAGTGGACCCCACAGGATCATCTCAGGATCTGTGGACCCCACAGGATCATCTCAGGATCTGTAGACCCCACAGGATCATCTCAAGATCTGTGGACCCCACAGGATCCCCACCTACCTCCACTCACTTCTTCTCACCCCTCTTTCACACAATCCCATAAACACTCTTCCCCAAAACCCTTCACCTATCACCTCCATCCCTCTTCCCTATTAACCCTTCACAAATCACATCCACCCACTCTTCCCCATAAACCTACCTTATAAACTCCACCTACCTTCAAAATTCAAAACTAATTTCCCACCCAAACCCACCCATATGGCCGAACCTTAACCCCCCCTCCCTTCCCTATATAAAGCCCTCCTTTCTCATCAAATTCACACAACACACCCCTCTATACCCCTCTTGGCCGAAACACAACACCTTCACCCTCTCCTCCATTTCTTCTTCTTCTTCATTTATTCTTTCTTTTATTGCTCAAGGGTGAGCAATATTCTAAGTTTGGTGTGGTAAAAGCATAGCTTTTTTGTTTTTCCATTACCATTGATGGCACCTAAGACCGGAGTATCCTCTAGAAGAGGAAAAGGGAAGACAAAAGCTTCCACATCCGAGTCATGGGAGATGGAAAGATTCATCTCTAAAGCCCATCAAGACCACTTCTATGATGTTGTGTCCAAGAAGAAGGTGATCCCCGAGGTCCCTTTCTAACTCAAAAGAAATGAGTATCCGGAGATCCGACATGAGATTCAAAGAAGAGGTTGGGAAGTTCTAACAAAACCCATCCAACAAGTCGGTATCTTAATGGTTCAAGAGTTCTATGCCAATGCATGGATCACTAAGAACCATGATCAAAGTAAGAACCCGGATCCAAAGAACTATGTTACAATGGTTCGGGGGAATTACTTAGATTTTAGTCCGGAAAATGTGAGGTTGGCGTTCAACTTGCCAAATATAGAGGACAACGCACGCCCCTACACAAGAAGGGTCAACTTTGATCAAAGGTTGGACCAAGTCCTTATGGACATATGTGTGGAAGGAGCTCAAGGGAAGATTGACTCCAAAGGCAAGCCAGTTCAACTAAGAAGACTGGATCTCAAGCCTGTAGCTAGAGGATGGTTGGAATTCATCCAATGCTCCATCATCCCCACTAGCAACCGATCCGAAGTTACTGTGGATCGGGCCATCATGATTCATAGCATCATGATTGGAGAGGAAGTAGAAGTTAATGAAGTCATCTCCAATGAACTCTACAAAATAGCCGAAAAGTCATCTTCCATGGCAGGGCTAGCTTTTCCTCATCTTATTTGCCATCTATGTTACTCAGTTGGAGCTTTCATAGAAGGTGACACTTCCATTGAGGAAGAGAAGCCCATCACTAAGAAAAGGATGGAGCAAGCAAGAGAGTCCATACATGGAGCTCAACAGGCGTATGAAGCTCATCACCATGAGATCCCAGAGATGCCTCAAATGCACTTTCCTCCAAACAACTTTTGGGAGAACATCAACACCTCCCTAGAAGAAATAAGTTCCAACATGGGACAACTAAGGGTGGAACATCAAGAGCACTCCATCATGCTTCATGAAATAAGAAAAGATCAAAAAGCAATGAGGGAGGAGCAACAAAGACAAGGAAGAGACATAGAAGAGCTCAAGAACATCATTGGCTCCTCAAGGAGGAAACGCCACCATCACTAAGGTGGATTCATTCCTTGTTCTTATTTCTTCTGTTTTTCGTTTTTATATGTTATGTGCTTATCTATGTTTGTGTCTTCATTACATGATCATTAGTAGTTAGTAAACTTCGTCTTAAAGTTATGAATGTCCCATGAATCCATCACCTCTCTTAAATGAAAAATGTTTTAATTCAAAAGAACAAGAAGTACATGAGTTTCGAATTTATCCTTGAACTTAGTCTAATTATATTGATGTGGTGACAATGCTTCTTGTTTTCTAAATGAATGCTTGAACAGTGCATATGTCTTTTGAAGTTGTTGTTTATGAATGTTAAATATGTTGGCTCTTGAAAGAATGATGACAAGGAGACATGTTAGTTGATAATCTGAAAAATCATAAAAATGATTTTTGAAGCAAGAAAAAGCAGCAAAGAACAAAGCTTGTAGAAAAAAAATATAGCGAAAAAAAAATTAGAAAGAAAAAGAAAAAGCAAGCAGAAAAAGCCAAAGCTCTTAAAACCAAAAGGCCAGAGCAAAAAGCCAATAACCCTTAAAACCAAAAGGCAAGGGTAAATAAAAATGATCCCAAGGCTTTGAGCATCAGTGGATAGGAGGGCCTAAAGGAATCAAATCCCGGTCTAAGCGGCTAAACCAAGCTGTCCCTAACCATGTGCTTGTGGCGTGAAGGTGTCAAGTGAAAACTTGAGACTGAGTGGTTAAAGTCAAGGTCCAAAGCAAAAAAAGAGTGTGCTTAAGAACCTTGGACACCTCTAATTGGGGACTTTAGCAAAGCTGAGTCACAATCTAAAAAGGTTCACCCAGTTATGTGTCTGTGGCATTTATGTATCCGGTGGTAATACTAGAAAACAAAGTGCTTAGGGCCACGGCCAAGACTCATAAAAAAAAGCTGTGTTCAAGAATCATCATACTGAACTAGGAGAATCAATAACACTATCTGAACTCTGAGTTCCTATAGATGCCAATCATTCTAAACTTCAATGGATAGAGTGAGATGCCAAAACTATTCAAGAGGCAAAAAGCTACAAGTCCCGCTCATCTAATTTGGGCTATGTTTCATTGATAGTTTGGAATTTGTAGTATATTCTCTTCTTTTCATCCTACTTGATTTCTAGTTGCTTGGGGACAAGCAACAATTTAAGTTTGGTGTTGTGATGAGCGGATAATTTATACGCTTTTTGGCATTGTTTTTAGTATGTTTTTAGTAGAATTTAGTTACTTCTAGGGATGTTTTCATTAGTTTTTATGTTAAATTAACATTTCTGGACTTTACTATGAGTTTGTGTGTTTTTCTGTGATTTCAGATATTTTCTGGCTGAAATTGAGGGACTTGAGCAGAAATCAGATCCAGAGGTTGAAGAAGGACTGCTGATGCTGTTGGATTCTAACCTCCCTTCACTCAAAGTGGATTTTCTGGAGCTACAGAACTCGAAATGGCGCGCTTCCAATTGCGTTGGAAAGTAGACATCCAGGACTTTCTAGCAATATATAATAGTTCATACTTTGCTCGAGAATAGACGACATAAAGTGGCGTTCAACGCCAGCTCTCTGCCCAATTCTGGAGTTCAGCGCCAGAAATGGATCAAGAACCAGAGTTGAACGCCAGAAATGGATCAAAACCTGGCGTTCAACTCCACAAATGGCCTCTGTACGTGGAACATTCAAGCTCATCCCAAGCACACACCAAGTGGGCCCCGAAAGTGGATTTATGCATCAATTACTTACTTATGTAAACCCTAGTAGCTAGTCTAGTATAAATAGGACATTTCACTATTGTATGAGACATCCGGAGTTTGGTCTTTTTGACCATCCTGAGTTTTATTCTCGGATCATAGGGGGCTGGCCATCTCGGCCATGCCTGAACCTTTTACTTATGTATTTTCAACGGTAGAGTTTCTGCACTCCATAGATTAAGGTGTGGAGCTCTGTTGTTCCTCAAAGATTAATGCAAAGTACTACTGTCTTTCTATTCAATTCAACTTATTCCACTTCTAAGATATCCATTCGCACCCAAGAATATGATGAAGGTGATGATTATGTGACGCTCATCATCATTCTCCCTTTTGAACGCGTGCTTGACAAACACTTCCGTTCTACATGCAACAAGCTAGAATGAATATCTCTTGGATCCCTTAATCAGGATCTTCGTGGTATAAGTTAGAACCCATGGATGGCCATTCATGAGGATCCGGAAGGTCTAAACCTTGTCTGTGGTATTCCGAGTAGGATTCAGGGATTGAATGACTGTGACGAGCTTCAAACTCGCGATTGCTGGGCGTAGTGACAGACGTAAAAGGATAGTAAATCCTATTCTAGCATGATCGAGAACCGACAGATGAATAG
>NC_029792.2:126284859-126302763 GCF_000816755.2 Arachis ipaensis | reverse complement strand
TTCCAGCACTACAAAGTCAGTGGGAAAGGCAAATGGCCCAACCTTGACAATCATGTCCTCAATTATGCTTGATGGATATTTAATGGAGCCATCAGCAAGTTGAAAACATATCCGGGTTGGTTTGCCTTCTTCAGTCAAGCCAAGCTTTCTGATAGTGGATGCAGGTAGTAGGTTGATACTTGCTCCAAGGTCACATAGAGCTGTCTTGACACAAGCACCCTCTAATGTGCATGGTATCATAAAGCTTCCTGGATCTTTAAGCTTCTCTCGTAAGCTTTTCAGAATGACTGCCCTGCATTCTTCAGTGAGAAAAACTTTTTCAGTTTCTCTCCAATCCTTCTTATGACTTAAGATCTCTTTCATGAACTTAGCATAAGAGGGTATTTGCTCAAGTGCCTCTGCAAACGGGATTTTTATTTTAATAGTCCTGAGATAGTCTACAAAGCGGGCAAATTGTTTATCCTGTTCCGCTTGGCGGAGTTTCTGAGGATAAGGCATCTTGGCTTTATATTCTTCAACCTTAGTTGCTGCAGGTTTATTCCCTACAGTGGTGGTTGGAAAAGCCTTCTTAGAGGGGTTATTATCAGCACTTGCAGGTGTCTGATCCCTAATTGGCGTTTGAACGCCAGGATTAGGTGCTGGATGGGCGTTTAACGCCAGCTTCCCACCCTTTTTTGGCATTTGAATGCCAGAACTAGGCAAGGAATGGGCGTTTAACGCCAACTTTTCTCCCTTTTCTGGCATTTGAACGCCAGAAGTGGGCATCCATTGGGCGTTTGACACCAATTTTTCACCCTTTTCTGGCATTTGAACGCCAGAATTATTCCTCTCTGGGCTCTTTCTGTCTGACGAATAGGATTTTTGCTAGTAAAGAATTTTGTAAAAATAGTCGCGTTGTAGATATAGTTTCTAAACCAACAGAAATCCCTTCGTGCAAACGTTTTGGTTGTCACAAGTAACAAACCCCTAAATAAATTGATAACCAAAGTATTTAAACCTCGGGTCGTCTTCTCAAGGAACTGCAGGGAGGTATGTTCTTATTATTGGTTATGAGTCTTGTAAATTGGGGGTTTTCAAAATAAGGAACAGGTAATTTAAATGACAAGTAAAATAAATTAACAATAATAAAGTCTTTTGGCAAGGTATTAGAACGGGAAATCCTGTCCTTGTTACCCTTATCAGGTGTGATGAGAATTATTTTAATCCCACTTAGTTAACCTTTACGAAAGCAAGGGAAAGTCAAGTGGACTAATTAGTGTGATCCTCAAGTTTTAGTCAATCCCTTGTAGGAAAACTAGCTTTAGAGCGATCCAGATCATTTAGTAATCTGCCAATTTCAATCACTGCTGAGTTTGACAACTCAAGTATTACCAATTACTTAACCAAGGCCAAAAGGATGAAAATATCTAAATTAGATTAAAAGCATTCATAAATAGAGTAATCATAAATTGAAATACCTCAAATAACATTAATTAAGAAAATCAATCCAAACATAAAGAGTTCATCAACTTCATTGAGAAAATAAATAAAAGGAATATTGAACCTGTGCTTTGAAGAAGATGAAATTGTAAGTTGAAATAATGAAAATCCTAAATCCTCTAAGAGGAATCCTAATCCTAAAACCTAAGAGAGAGGAGAGAACCTCTCTCTCTAAGAACTACATCTAAACTATGAAAAGTGAATAATTGGAGAGCCTTTTTTTGAAAGGATGCATTCTCCCACTTTATAATCTCTAATCTGTGCTTTCTGAACTTGGATCTGGGCCAAAAAAAGCTTCAGAAAATCGCTGGGAGCATTTTCTGTAATTTCTGGTGCGTGGCATCTGTCACGCGTCCGCGTGGGTCACGCGATTGCGTCATCTGGAGTTTTCCTAATCGCGCATTTGCTTCGGTCAAGCGTCTGCGTCATCTATGTTCTGCTTAAGGCATGCGTCCGCGTCAGTCACGCGTTCGCGTCACTGCCTTTTCGCGCTAGGCATGCGGCCGTGTCGTCCATGCGTTCGCGTCGCTGCCAGTTTCTTTAAAAACTCCATTTTGTGCTTTCCTTCCATTTTTGTATGTTTCCTTTCCATCCTTTAAGTCATTCCTGCCTTAAGGGATCTGAAACTACTTAACACACAAATCACGGCATCGAATGGTAATAAAGGGTAATTAAAATAAATAATTTTTAAAGCATAGAAAACATGTTTTTCACATATATCACATAACAAGGAAGGGGGAGTAAAACTATGCAATTTACATGAATAAGTGGGTGAAGGGTTGGATAAATCACTTAAATTGAGCACAATATATATCATAAAATATGGGTTTATCAACCTCCCCACACTTAAACAATAGCATGTCCTCATGCTAAATCCAAGATAAAGAGTAAGGTAAGGTTAAAGTGGTGGAATCTCATGCAATGCAATCTAACCTAAATGCAACTACCTAAATGAATCATGCAATTCTAATTGTTATTCACTTGTATATAAAACTTACATGTAGTTAAATTAATTCACATTCTCAAGGAATCATATATGCATAGCCAAACCCTAGATTATGTTAAAGCACTTTTACAATTGACATGGGTAAAAATATTTTTCAAACTTGCAAAACAATTAACAAATTAAGCAGAGATATATGGTGATGAGCTATTGAACCCTCACTGGATTTTATGTTTACTCTCTAGTCACTCAGTGTTTATTGGGTTAATCACTTTATTCTTCTTTTTATCCTTACTTTCTATGACTTTGTTCTTCATCTAATCAATCAACAATTATAGAATATAGGCATACAAAAATCATGACGTCTTATTCAAGGTTGTAATGGGGCCAAGGTAAAGGTAAGGGTATATGCGTAAGGCTAAGTGAGCTAAATAAGTGAATCCTTGATTAGTCTAAGATCTCACCTAACATACATACTTTATATAATTTTAAGCTTCCTTAACCTATTTGCCCAAATTTTCTCACTTTGTATTGCAAGCTTATGCATTTAACTTTTAATTTTATCCCATGTGCATTGATTCTTTTTATTTTGTGATTGGGGAATTTTTGTATCCCCTTTATTTAACTATAAATATTTTTTTTTGATGCACATGGTAATTCAATTATTTTGATCTCACATGAGCCTGCTTCCCAAATTTTTATTTTGAAACATCTTTATTCTTTTTAACTTTCTACCTTTGTTTCTATCATCCATGTTCCCATAAAGTTCCCCACACTTAAACAATACACAATTTCTATCTTAAGCTAACCAAGGATTCAACTTGGGATTTTATCCTGTTTTTTCTTGCTTAAGGCTAGTAATGTGGTTTATAGAAAAAAGAGGGGATTAAAAAGCTCAAGGGGGCTAACAAGGGTGATGTAAAAGGTAGGCTAATTTGGGATAAGTGAGGAAAAATTCAAATGATGGCCTCAATCACTTTCTTGGTATGTATCTATATTCTATAATCAGACATATAGATTAAAACAAAGTAAAGAATACCAGAATGAAAAAGAAGGGCGAAACACACAGGAATAAAATTTATGGTTTGAATGTAACCATACAATTAAGCTCAAAACTCACAGGCTGTGTGTTCTCCAGCTCAAAAATCATATATCAGTTATACATGTCATGCAAGTAGAAATCAAGAGTTTCCATTATTCTCAATGTAAATCTTAGGGTGCCTTTAAAGTTTTAGTGTTTCTCCTTGATGAAATGTTGTTAACTAACTAACATGTAATGCTATATATACAAAGTGTGTGGATGTTTTGATCTTGTTAAAGTCTCTAGCTTACTCTTTTTCTTTTCAATTAAACCAAACTATTATATACTAAAAGGGTAAACTATACTAATTAATCCACATGTTCTATAACTAATAAGTTAGAATTGCAAGCTAAACTAAATGGCTAAAATATAAATTAAAGTGTAAAATGCGGAAACAAAGTAAAGAGATACAGCAAAAGAACAATGTGCAAGTACTGAAAAATAAAAATAAAGATAAAGATAAAAAATACAGAAAAATAAACAAAATAAGATAAAAGAGTCTATTGTGGTTCACCAAAAAAATAAGCCAGTGATGGCGACCTCCCCACACTTAAAATAAAGCATCGTCCTCGATGCTCACTCAAGCTGGGTGTGAAGGGGTGTTATCACTGGAAGGATGGACGGCTGGTGTCTCTGTGGTGGCTGGAAGATCTGCAGACTGGATGAGGGCGGGAGGATCGGTCTGCTGTAGTGGAGGCGCTGTCTGGATAGGAATCTCTAGATCCGCGGCCTGTATCTGGTGTGGCTCCTCCTGCTGTGGCGCAGCCTGATGTGGTCCTGCCTGCTCCGCCTGGGTGGGTGCCTCCTCCTCACGATCATCCTCCTCCACCTCAGATGTATCGGAAGGGGTGTCGGGCTCAAAGGGGATGTCGCTGCGGGATCGGATCATCAACTTAAGGTGCTCATAGCGTCGCTTGTTGCGACGCTCCATGCGATCCAAGCAGGTGAAAAGTCGATGCACCAAGTGATAGATGGGCTCAGGGGTAGGTGGATGAGCAGTGGATGAGGCTGGTGCAGCGGTGGAGGTAGAAGGGGGCAGCGGAAGGTGTGGCGGTCTCATCAAAAGCAGTAAGGAATGGAGGTCTGTATCCCAAAGCTTGGAACTTCTTGCTGTGAGGAATGATCTTCTTGCAGTCTGCAGCAGGTGGCTTCTCATCAGTAAGCTCCCAAGGCACGTCAGCTCGACGGCCGAGCTGTGTAATCAGATATGGGAAGGGGAGAGTGCCTCTGGCATGGACCCTGGCCATGTATAACCGGATGAATCGTGGGAGATATAGATCCTTACCCTCTATCACACACCAGAGGAGGGTGATCATAGCAGCAGGCAGCTCCGTCTCATGAGTGCTCGGCATAACAAAGTTGCTCAGGATCTGGTGCCAGAGCCGAGCCTCATCGTTCAGATACATCAGCTTGATCCCCTTAGGCATGGCTGTGTTCTTACCCATGACCCATGGGACAGTCGGATCAAGGGCTATCCTCTGCTTCACAGCATCCCAGTCAAATCTCATAAAACGCATGTCCTCTTCAGCCTTTTTGTAACCATCAGGCTGATC
This sequence comes from Arachis ipaensis, assembly GCF_000816755.2. Lineage (NCBI taxonomy): Eukaryota > Viridiplantae > Streptophyta > Magnoliopsida > Fabales > Fabaceae > Arachis > Arachis ipaensis. The sequence continues at coordinate 126,297,707 of NC_029792.2, read as the reverse complement.
TGACTTAGGCTGAAGCTGTAGAATATCCTCAATTACTTCCTCAGTGACCAGTATCTATTTTCCTCTGAGGAGCACTGCATCCAGGGTAGTTTTAAAATAGTTACAGTAAAAGTCTCTTACCCAGGAAGCATTAACCTCTGTCAGGTTTCTTTCCAAGAAGAACCAGCCTCTCTGTTTTATCTGATCGGTGGTGTACTGCTGAAGTTCTTCTGGAATTTTCAGAGTCCTCTCCAGGTATAGGTTCCTGGAGGTAGCAAACACTAGATACTTCAGCTCACAGTATCTGTTTACAAATTTAGTGGGGTCATTGGCAGGGAGGAGCTGGTCAGCCTTTTTCTGCGGGGTAAAGTGCTTCTCCCGCCAGGAGTCATCATGCAGAATGTCCAGGATGGACATAGAGGATTCACCTCTTTTCCTTTTACCAGTGGTGGCTTTGCCCTTTCCTTTTCTTGAAAAATGGAAATCTAGGATATAATAAAAAAAGCAAGTAGGCAAATTACAAGATAAGCACATAGTGGCAAAGGAGCAGTAGAATTATGAGATGAGTTGAATAATTGTGCATTTTGGATTATTTCGGAGTTAAAAAACTGAGATGAGAAATCACAATCCAAAATATGTTATAAGTAGAATACCTGTTAATTAGGGAAAACAATAATCATTCCATGAGTTAAAAAGTTGAAGGAGTTAGTAAAAAAAAATTGGAAAGTTAAAAGTGGTTAAAATTGAAAAAAAGGTTAGAAAGCGAAGATCAGTGAGTTCGTAAAAAGAAAGTCAGAGTAAGTGGCATGATGATTGGTTTCTAAGTAACAAGAAATTCAAAAATTTAAAGACTAGGCAACTCATATTCAAAAATATCAGGTTATTGATGATGATTCATAAAGACATAAAATAGAAAAAATTAAAATCAAATCATCAAAAGTGCAGTTTATTAACCAGGAAATCGAAAGGAATAAGAATGTTGGCCCGTGCATTCATGAAGTAGTTTGGGAAAAGCTAAGTAAAGTCAAATTCAAATTGCCAAAACCAAAACATGAATGAAAATCAAAACAATTTACAGAAAATTAGGCAGCATTCCGGCTAAAATTGGATGTTCCCGGGTAATAAACAGTGAGCAGAACAGTTCATAAAAATAAAAATAAAGCTGCAAACAGACATAAATAATATGAACATGAAAGAGCAGTGTAAAAGCAGCATGAACAGTAAGAACAGCATACGAACAAGATTAACATCACAGGCAGCACAGAATTGCAGAATAGGTAAAAACAAGCAACAAGTACGGCGCAATTATCAGGCCTAAATCCACTAACCACATCCTAGCTACCTAACCACCTAGAATTCACTACAACATGCATCTCTAACTATCCTAAGTTTGAACATAAACGGGAAAATATGCAACTAACTACGAATGAAAGAAAAGTGGTGTTTTGGAGAAACCTGGTAGGCGTATGAATTAAGGTAGAGAGCAGAGAGTTGTGGGGGGTGGTGGTGGTGCTGCTGACGCTGCGGTGAAGGGCGGTTGGCGCGGTGGTGGGCAACTATTCGGTGGTAAGGGTTTCGGGTTGGGGTAATGGTGGAGAGGGGGTTAAGGAGGAAGGAAGGGAGGGGGGTGAGGGTGATGGTGGTGGGAGTCGCGGCGGTGATGGCCCGCGGTGGGGGCAACGGTGGTGGAGGGAAAAAGAGAAGAGAAAGAGAAGAAAGGGAGGGAAGGAAGAAGGAGGGGGTGGGCATCGCGGTCGTGGCTGGGTGGTCGGCGCTGGTGCGGCGGTCAGGGGTGGTTGGCGGTGGCGATGGGTGCAGAGGAAGGAGGGAGAGAGAACAGAGGGGGTTGGGGAAAGAGAGTGGGGGCGCGATGGGGGTAGGGTTTCGCGTCACTGGGGTTAGTGAAACTGAGTCCACGCGATCGTGTGGGGAACGCATTCGCGTGGTTAGGGTGAGATGAGGGTAACGTGATCGCGTGAGTGACGCGATCGCATGGAATGGGAAAAAGGATGAATGATGCGGTCGCGTGAGGCACGCGACCGCGTCGCTGAAAATTGTGCTAAACGCACAATTCCAGTGTCGTTTCAGCGCAACTCTCTGTCTCCATTTAGGGTATCGTGCAATCTATGCGACGTGGACGCGTCGCTTACGCTTTCGCGTGGGGTGTGTGTTTTGCAAGTGACGCGTTCACGTCAGGGACGCGAACGCGTGAGCCATGTTGTGCTAAACGCACACCAGCTGCACGATTCCAGCCCAGATTTCTGGGCGTTGGATTTTTTACGTCGATTTCTGGATCACGCGTTCACGTGATTGACGCGGACGCGTGGGAGGTGGTTTTCGCAATTGACGCGAACGCGTGAGCCATGCGGTCGCGTCGCACGCCTTTCTCTCTCTTTTTTTTTTCTATGTATGCAGGTACGCAATTATGCAGTATGCAATGCTAATGCAAATGCTATGAATAACATCCAGGTTCAAATAAAAATAATATAACATAAAATCAAACAGTACGAAATAAAAACTAAAAGAGAAACGACCATACCATGGTGGGTTGTCTCCCACCTAGCACTTTTAGTTAAAGTCCTTAAGTTGGACATTTGGTGAGCTTTCTGTTATGGTGGCTTATGCTTAAATTCATCTAGAAATCTCCACCAGTGTTTGGAATGCCAACAGCCTCCGGGGTCCCGAACTAGGCATGTAAAGCTATTGAGCAGCGTCAAACAGGTTCTCAGGCTCCCGGGGTGACGAATGTCAGAATAGATTCCAGGATCCCAAACCTTGCTTTTAAATCCGCCTTTGTCTTGATCTATATACTTCAATTCGGGCGGTTTAGAAATTGTATTCTCACCAAGATGACCAAGCGCCTGTCGAGACCCATTCAATTGAACTTGATACCAATCCTTGCACTTCGAATTGAAGCGTGGAACTTTATTGAATCTTGTACACCAGCTCTGGGTACGAGCCATTTCCCTCTTACTCTTAAAGCGGTAGAGAGCTCTAAGCTGGCCATCTGTTTCAAGCAAACCATATTCAAGTGGAAAAGTAAAGATAAAGGTTAAGGATTGTACCCACTTAAAGCTTGTATTAGGTGGTAATGGCCTTGGGATAGGTGTTTCCAGTGGTTCTGTAAGTTCTACTCCCTTGTAATCTTCTGCGAATTCTTCCACTTCTTTGCAAACTTCTTCAAATGCAACCACGTCTTGATCAAAGTCTTCGATATCTTCTGTATCACTCAAGTCATAAGTTGGAGGTTGAGAAAAATCTACCTCGACATCATCTTCGCATTCACTTGGATAGGGTTCTTCAATCTCAGAGAGTTCACGTGCGGATGCAAGTTCATTACTAGGAGAACTTGACTTGAGGCTATCATCATCAAGGAAACTTGCGTCTTGGGTTATTCCGTCTAGTTCTTCATGAAATACCTGCTTTGGGGGTTGTGCACTATCCTCCTTGTTATCAATTGTAACGTTCTTGACGGAATTTTTCACAATTCTGGATTCCCATGGAGGTTCAGCATCTCCTAAATCTTCAATCAGTACTTCTTCTTCTTGGATAATTTGAGCTTCCTCCAATTGTTCCAGAACAAAGTTATGCTCACTACTGCCTACTGGGGTTTCTAGTGTCTACTTCATGCTACGTTTGTCCTTAGATTCTCCATATAAAGCTATTGGAGTTCCTTGAGTGTCTAAACGTCTGGAAGATAATTGATGTATTGCTTGCTCCAGCTGATGAAGGGTTGTATGAAGTTGATCTACTGTTTCCTTGAGGCGAGCCTGTGGTTCTTGAGGTGATGGAGATGGACATGGTACATAGGGAAGTGGTGGTGTTAGGGAGTAATTGGATTGGAATTGGGGTAAATAAGGATCATACGGTAGTGAGTGGTGAAAAGGAACTTGTGAGTGTGGTAGTTCAAAGCTACGTTGAGAAGATGGTCTATAGGCACAGGGTGGGGCTTGTTGGTGATTACAAGGGGGTCCACCATATCTATCAGCTTGGTATGCATTGTAAAGTGGTCCTTGCCCATGATATCTTGGAGGGTGTTGTCGCCAAAAGGGTTGATCAGATCCTCTTGGCTCCATCCATCTTCGATTGCTTAGACCTTGATGCATATTCATGTTATAACTTCTATTCCCTTCAACAAATTTAGAACCAAACTCAAAGCGAGAGGGGTGAGAATTCATAGTAGCTAATAGAAGTGAAAAGGGAAAAAAACAAATAAAAGAAAAATATTTACAATAGCCAATAATAAGGCACATGTTTGCAGTTCCCCGGCAACGGCGCCATTTTGACGAATAGGATTTTTGCTAGTAAAGAATTTTGTAAAAATAGTTGCGTTGTAGATATAGTTTCTAAACCAACAGAAATCCCTTCGTGCAAATGTTTTGGTTGTCACAAGTAACAAACCCCTAAATAAATTGATAACCAAAGTATTTAAACCTCGGGTCGTCTTCTCAAGGAACTGCAGGGAGGTATGTTCTTATTATTGGTTATGAGTCTTGTAAATTGGGGGTTTTCAAAATAAGGAACAGGTAATTTAAATGACAAGTAAAATAAATTAACAATAATAAAGTCTTTTGGCAAGGTATTAGAACGGGAAATCCTGTCCTTGTTATCCTTATCAGGTGTGATGAGAATTGTTTTAATCCCACTTAGTTAACCTTTACGAAAGCAAGGGAAAGTCAAGTGGACTAATTAGTGTGATCTTCAAGTTCTAGTCAATCCCTTGTAGGAAAACTAGCTTTAGAGCGATCCAGATCAATTAGTAATCTGCCAATTTCAATCACTACTGAGTTTGACAACTCATGTGTTACCAATTACTTAACCAAGGCCAAAAGGATGAAAATATCTAAATTAGATTAAAAGCATTCATAAATAGAGTAATCATAAATTAAAATACCTCAAATAACATTAATTAAGAAAATCAATCCAAACATAAAGAGTTCATCAACTTCATTGAGAAAATAAATAAAAGGAATATTGAACCTGTGATTTGAAGAAGATGAAATTGTAAGTTGAAATAATGAAAATTCTAAATCCTCTAAGAGGAATCCTAATCCTAAAACCTAAGAGAGAGGAGAGAACCTCTCTCTCTAAGAACTACATCTAAACTATGAAAAGTGAATAATTGGATAGCCTTTTTTTGAAAGGATGCATTCCTCCACTTTATAATCTCTAATCTGTGCTTTCTGAACTTGGATCTGGGCCAAAAAAGGCTTCAGAAAATCGCTGGGAGCATTTTCTGTAATTTCTGGTGCGTGGCATCTGTCACGCGTCCGCGTGGGTCACGCGATCGCGTCATCTGGAGTTTTCCTAATCGCGCGTTCGCTTCGGTCAAGCGTCCGCGTCATCTGTGTTCTGCTTAAGGCATGCGTCCGCGTCAGTCACGCGTTCACGTCACTGCCTTTTAACGCTAGGCATGCGGCCGCGTCGTCCATGCGTTCGCGTCGCTGCCAGTTTCTTTAAAAACTCCATTTTGTGCTTTCCTTCCATTTTTGTATGTTTCCTTTCCATCCTTTAAGTCATTCCTGCCTTAAGGGATCTGAAACTACTTAACACACAAATCACGGCATCGAATGGTAATAAAGGGTAATTAAAATAAATAATTTTTAAAGCATAGGAAACATGTTTTTCACATATATCACATAACAAGGAAGGGGGAGTAAAACTATGCAATTTACATGAATAAGTGGGTGAAGGATTGGATAAATCACTTAAAATGAGCACAGTATATATCATAAAATATGGGTTTATCACTATCCTCAGAGGGGTTTTGGGCAGTGGTTTGGTCATCCTCTGTCAGTTGTTCCTTTCTTGGCTTTCTGCTACTTTGAGCTGAATTATTCAATGTCTTCCCACTTCTTAGTTGAACAGCTTGGCATTCTTCTGTTATCTGTTTAGATAGCTGCTGTCTTGTCTGATTCAATTGTGCTTCCATGTTCTTGTTATCATTTTTAGTGTTTTGGAACATCTCTTTAAATTCTACTAATTGTTTTGTCATAAGGAGTAATTGCTGATTAAGTTCAATAATCTGTTGTTGAGGATTAGGATCAGTAGTTACTGTCCTAGCCTCTTCTTTTTTCGAGGACTCACTGCTTGAGTACAGATGTTGATTTCTAGCAACCGTATCTATGAGTTCTTGAGCCTCTTCAATCGTCTTTCTCATGTGTATAGATCCACCAGCTGAGTAGTCTAGATACATTTGAGCTCTTTCTGTAAGCCCATAGTAAAAGATGTCTAACTGTACCCACTCTGAAAACATTTCAGAGGGGCATTTTCTTAGCATCCCTCTGTACCTTTCCCAGGCATTATAAAGGGATTCATGATCCTCTTGTTTAAAGCCTTGGATGTCCAGCCTCAGCTGTGTCATCCTTTTTGGAGGGTAAAATTGATTCAGGAATTTGTCTGATAACTGTCTCCATGTTTTTATGCTTGCTGTGGGCTGGTTGTTTAACCACCTCTTAGCTTGATCTTTTACAGCAAATAGAAACAGTAATAATCTGTAGACATCCTGATCCACTTCTTTATCATGTACTGTGTCAGCAATTTGTAAGAACTGTGCCAGAAACTTAGTAGGTTCTTCCTGTGGAAGATCGGAATACTGGCAATTTTGCTGCACCATGATGATGAGCTGAGGATTCAGCTCAAAACTGCTTGCTTTGATGGGAGGTATACAGATGCTACTCCCATATGCAGCTGTAATGGGGCTAGCATATGACCCCAGAGTCCTTCTGGACTGCTCATTTCCACTTAGGTCCATGATGGAGAAAGGGAGATGATGTGGATTGCAAATAAAATATATTTTTTTTTTTGAATACCGAAATTAAAATAAAATAAAATAAAATAAAATAATTGAAAAGTTGAATATAAGTTCAAAAATTAGAAGAAAATGAAAGAAAAGCAAATTGAAAACTAAATTAATTAAAAAGATTTTGGAAAACGAATGCTTAGTTAATTTCGAAATATGAAAGAGAAAAGTAGTTAGGTGATTTATTTTTTTTTATTAAAAAGATTTTGAAATTAGCAATAAAAAAGATATGATTGAAAATTATTTTGAAAAAAAGATATGATTGAGAAGATATGATTGCAATTTATTAAAAAAATATATGATTGAAGAAATTAAAAAGATTTGATTTTGAAAAAGATTCGAAAAGATCAATTTTTTTGAAATTAGAATTTTGACTTGACTAAAAAAAAGATATGATTTTGAAAATCTTTGACTAATTTAATGCAAAATTTTGAAATTTATGAGTAAAATAAGGAAAAGATATTTTTTAAATTTTTGAATTTTAATGAGGAAAGAGAAAAATAACAAAATGACACTAAACTAAGAAATTTTAGATCAAAACAAAGAGAACAAACAAGAAAACTTTGAATGTCAAGATGAACACCAAGAACACCTTGAAGATCAAGATGAACACCAAGAACAATTTTTTGAAAAATTTTTAAGTAAATAAAAGTACAAGGGACACCAAACTTAAAATTTTTAGAAAATCAAACACAAATTTTCGAATTTTTAAAGGAAAACACAAAGAAGACACCAAACTTAGAATTTTTAAAGATCAAGAAAGAACTAAGAACATGCAAATTCGAAAAATTGAAAGAAAATAAAAGCATGCAATTGACACCAAACTTAAAATATGAAACTAAACTCAAATAAAAGACTCAAATTTAGTGATTCTAAACCAACAAAAATAAATTATTCCTAATCTAAGCAACAAGATAAACCGTCAGTTGTCCAAACTCGAACAATCTCCGGCAACGGCGCCAAAAATTTGGTGCACAAAATCACAATCACACTTTTGCAATTCCGCACAACTAACCAGCAAGTGCACTGGGTCGTCCAAGTAATACCTTATGTGAGTAAGGGTCGATCCCACGAAGATTGTCGGCTTGAAGCAAGCTATGGTTATCTTGTAATTCTTAGTCAGGATATCAGTAATGATTCTTAGTTTTAATTGTAAGAAGTAAAAGAACATGAAATAAATACTTGTTATGCAGTAATGGAGAACAGGTTGAGTTTTTGGAGATGCTCTGTCTTCTGAATCTCTGCTTTCCTACTGTCTTCTTCTTCACGCACGCAAGGTTCCTCCCATGGCAAGCTGTATGTTGGTGGATCACCGTTGTCAATGGCTACCATTCGTCCTCTCAGTGAAAATGGTCCAAATACGCTGTCACCGCACGGCTAATCATCTGTCGGTTCTCACTCATGTTGGAATAGGATCCATTGATCCTTTTGCGTCTGTCACTACGCCCAGCACCCGTGAGTTTGAAGCTCGTCACAGTCATCCCTTCCCAGATCCTACTCGGAATACCACATACAAGGTTTAGACTTTCCAGATCTCAGGAATGGCCGCCAATTGATTCTAGCTTATACCACGAAGACTCCGATCTTTCGAAATGGAGGCTAAGAGATACACACTCAAGCTATTGCAGATAGAATGGAAGTGGTTGTCAGGCACGCGTTCATAGGTGAGAATGATGATGAGTGTCACGGATCATCACATTCATCAGGTTGAAGTGCGAGTGAATATCTTAGAATAGAAACGAGCGTGATTGAATGGAAAACAGTAGTAATTGCATTAATTCATCGAGACATAGCAGAGCTCCTTACCCCCAACCATGAGGTTTAGAGACTCATGCCGTAGAAGATACAAATTTAGAAATGAAATGTCATGAGGTAAAAATACAATAGCAAAAGGTCCTATTTATAGAGAACTAGTAGCCTAGTGTTTACAGAAATTAGTGAATGATGCAAAAATCTGCTTCCGGGCCCACTTGGTGTGTGCTTGGGCTGAGCATTGAAGCTTTCACGTGTAGAGACTTTTCTTGGAGTTAAACGCCAGCTTTTGTGCCAGTTTGGGCGTTTAACTCCAGCTTTTATGCCAATTCTGGCGTTTTGACGCCAGAATTTTTATGCTAACTTCGAACGCTGGTTTAGGCCATCAAATCTCGGGCAAAGTATAGATTATTATATATTGCTGGAAAGCCCAGGATGTCTACTTTCCATCGCAATTGAGAGCGCGCCAATTGGGTCTTTGTAACTCAAGAAAATCTACTTCGAGTGCAGAAAGGTCAGAATCCAACAGCATCTGCAGTCCTTTTTCAGCCTCTGAATCAGATTTTTGCTCAGGTCCCTCAATTTCAGCCAAAAAATACCTGAAATCACAGAAAAACACACGAACTCATAGTAAAATCCAGAAATGTGATTTTTGATTAAAAACTAATAAAAACATAATAAAAACTAACTAAAATATACTAAAAACATACTAAAACTAATGCCAAAAAGCGTATAAATTATCCGCTCATCAGCTACCAAATTTTTGGCACCGTTGTCGGGGATTGTTGAGTTCGGACAAACTAAAGGATTGTCTTGCTCCCTAGATCAGTTACTTTATTTTTTGATCATTTTTAATTGAGTTTTTATTTTATTTGAATCCTTTATTTTTATTTTCTTCTTCTCTGATTTTCAAAAAATTTAAAAACTTTTTCAAAAATACTTTTCTTTTCTTTATTTAATTTTTGTTCTTGATTTGAGTCTTTGTTTGCGTTCTTGTTGAGTCTTTTACTTTTATTTTCTTCTTTCTATTTTTCAAAAAATTCTAAAAAAAAATTCTTTCAAAAATATTTTCTTTTCTTTTCTTAATTTGTGTTATTGGTTAGAGTCTTGTGTTTATGTTCTTGGTAACTTCTTGCTTCTTTGAGTTTCAGTATTTATTAATTACAGTAATTTTCAATTTTTAGGTATCTTTCTTTCAACACACTTTCAAAAATAATTTTTCTTTGATTAATTCTTGTGTCAAATTTTTAAGTTTAGTATTTTCTTGTTGATTTTCTGTAAATTTTCGAAAATTGTGTTTTGGTTTTCTAAAAATTTTAAGTTTGGTGTTCTTTTTATGTTCTTGAGTTCTTTGAGTCTTTAAACTTTGTTTTTGGTATTCTTGTGAGTCTTCAAAGTGTTCTTGAGTCTTGTATGTGTTTTTATCTTAAAATTTTTAACTTTGGTGTCCCTTGGTATTTCCCTCCAAATTTTCGAAAATGAAGGGGTGCTAGATCTAAAAAATTTAAGTCTTGTGTCTTTTTTGTGTTTTTCTCTTTCATCAATAAATTCAAAAATAAAAAATATCTTTTCTAACTAATTTCTAACCATAATTTTCGAAAATTACTTAACAAATTCAGATTTTGATTTTAAAAATTTTATTTTATCATATCTTAGTTGTCAAGTTTTCAAAAATCAAATTTTTCAAAAATAAAAAATCACATCTTATCTTATCTTTTTCAAAATTCAAAATTTTTATCTTATCATTTTCAAATTTCAAATTTTAAAATTAAATCTTTTTCAAAATCAAATTTCAAAATCTTATCTTTTTAAAAATATTTTTCAAATCTTATCTTATCTTATTTCAAATTTAAAATTAAATTTTCAACTTTCAAAATTTAATTGTCAAATTTAAGATTTAAAATTCAAATCTTTTTAATTTTAAAACTTATCTTTTCTTAACTTTCTTATCTTATCTTATTTTACCTAACTTATCTTATCTTTTCTATATTCTTTTTTCTTTTTAGATTTTAGAATCAAATCTTTTTCAAAACTTTTTAATTTCTTATCTTATCTTTTTTTTTTCTAATTTCAAATCTTTTCTTATCTTATCTCTTATCTTATTTTAAATTCAAAATCTTTCCTTAACCACTTCTCTTCTCTGTCTTCTTTTTCAAAACTTCCTAACTAACTTCTTCTCTCTTCTAATTTTTGAAAATTCTCTTCTTCTTCTTCTCTCTCTTCTATTTTCGAAATTTAGTAATTAAATTTTAATTTCTTTCTTTTTTATTTTTGGTTTAAATAAAATAAATAAAATAAAATATTTTAATTATTGTTTATCTTCTCTATTTCTATCTCTTCTTCTACTCCTTCTATCTTCTTCCTTCTTCATCTTCTACATTTCTTAATCATGAACCCAAGTGAGAATAAAGAGTTCAGAAGAACTCTGGGATCTTATACAAATCCCAATGCTGACTTCTATGGAAGAAGTATCAGCATACCTCAAATCAGAGCTAGTAGCATTGAATTAAACCCTCAACTTATCACTCTGGTGCAGCAAAACTGTCAGTATTTGGGACTTCCTCATGAAGAACCTACAGAATTCCTAGAAGATTTTCTAAGAATTGCTGACACAGTACACAGTGAGGGAGTAGACCAAGAGGTCTACAGATTATTGCTTTTTCCTTTTGCAGTAAAGGACCAAGAAAAAAGATGGTTGGATAACCAACCTAAAACTAGTTTAAAAACTTGGAAACAATTAGTGGACAAGTTTTTAAACCAATACTTTTTCCCAAGAAAGATGAACCAGCTGAGATTGGACATCCAAGGCTTCAAACAAGAAGATGGTGAATCTCTTTATGATGCTTGGGAGAGGTACAAGAGGATGCTAAGAAAATGTCCACTGAAATATTTTCAGAATGGGTACAGTTAGACATCTTCTATTATGGGCTTTTAGACATGGCTAGAATGTCCTTGGACCACTCTGCTGGTGGTTCCATGCACATGAGAAAGACTATTGGAGAGGCTCAAGAGCTTATTGAGACAGTTGCCACAAATCGGCATCAGTACTCATCTCCTGAGACCTCTATAAATGGAGAGGTTAAGGCAGTAGTTGCTGAACCTAACCCTCCAGAACAGGATGGCCCATTGACTCAGCAACTGCAAGCCCTTGCCTAGCAAATGCTGGAACTGCAAGGGGCTCTGCGAGAAACTCATGCTTCTAACAGAAATATAGAAGCCCAGTTAAGTCAAACAAGGCAGTAGTTATCTAAGCAGATAACAGATGAATGCCAAGCTATCCAACTGAGGAATGGGAAAACCCTAAGCACCCAACCTCAGTACAACAAAAATGAAAAGGCTATTGAGGATACCCAGGTCTCTGCACAAAATGACTCTGGGCGTTTAAACGCCCAGAGAGACATCCCTCTTGGCGTTGAACGCCAGGAAAGGGCAGATACTGGGCATTCAAACGCCTAAATAGGTATCCCTCTTGGCGTTGAACGCCAGGAAAGGGTAGAGGCTGGGAGTTCAAATGCCCAAGGGGGCAGCGGCATAGGCGTTGAACGCCCATGCAAGGGAGGTCAGTCATTTGTTGATAACAATCCTCCTAAGCAAGCTAGTACCCCCCTTCCAACTCACATGGCGTCCGGCCTTCATCAACCAAGGTTGATGAGTACAAGGCTAAGATGCCATTTCCTCAGAAACTTTGTCAAGAGGAAAGGGATAAACAGTTTGCCCGCTTTGTGGAGTATCTCAGAACATTAAAGATAAAGATCCCTTTTGCAGAAGCTCTTGAACAGATACCTTCTTTTGCAAAGTTCATGAAGGACATTCTAAGTCATAAAAAGGATTGGAGAGAGACACAAACAGTCCTCTTCACTGAGGAATGCAGTGCAATCATTCAGAACAGCTTACCTGAGAAGCTTAAAGACCCTGGAAGCTTTATGATACCATGCACTCTAGGTGATGCTTGTACAAGGACAGCTCTACATGACCTTGGAGCAAGCATCAACCTAATTCCTACTTCTTTAATAAAGAAGCTCTATTTGTCTGAGGAAGTCAAACAACCCGCATATGCCTTCAACTTGCTGATGGGTCTATTAAAATACCATCAGGAGTAATAGAGGACATGATTGTCAGGGGTGGACCCTTTTCCTTTCCCACTGACTTTGTGGTATTGGACATGGAGGGGCACAAGAGTGCATCTCTTATCCTAGGAAGACCTTTCCTAGCTACAGGACGGACCCTCAATGATGATGAAAAAGGGGAAGTAACCCTAAGAGTCAATGAGAAAAAGTTCGTACTGAATGTTGTGAAGGCTATGCAGCATCCAGGC
>NC_029792.2:126262107-126284786 GCF_000816755.2 Arachis ipaensis | reverse complement strand
TGACGAATGCATGAGCATTGACTTCATTGATTCCCTGGTGGAAGAAGTCAACATGTCCGAAAGCCTCAAGGAAGGGCTAGATGATATCCTTGATGATAATCAGCCTGATTCAGAGGAACTTATGGAAACCTATGAGAAAAAGGAGAAGCCTCCTAAGCTTGAGCTTAAGCCATTACCCTCCTGCCTGAAATATGCATTTCCGGGAGAGAGAGATACCTATCCTGTGATCATAAGCTCTACACTAGAGCTACAGGAAGAAGAAGCACTAATCCAAGTGTTTAAAACACATAGGACCGCCCTTGGGTGGACTATAAGTGACCTTAAGGGCATTAGCCCAGCCCGATACATGCATAAGATCCTGCTGGAGGATAATGCCAAACCAGTGGTACAACCACAGAGGCGATTGAATCTAGCTATGAAGGAAGTAGGAAGTCACTAAGCTCTATGAGGCTGGCATTATTTATTCCATTTCTGACAGCCCATGGGTGAGTCCTGTCTAGGTTGTTCCTAAGAAAGGAGGAATAACAGTAGTTCACAATAAAAAGAATGAGCTGATCCCAAAAAGGACAGTCACAGGGTGGCGTATGTGCATTGATTACAGAAGACTCAATGACGCCACCAGGAAAGATCACTTTCCTTTACCCTTCATTGACCAAATGCTAGAAAGACTAGCAGGTCATGCTTTTTAGTGTTTCTTGGATGGTTATTACGGGTACAATCAAATAGCAGTAGATCCACAAGATCAAGAGAAGACGGCATTCACATGTCCATCGGGCGTATTTGCCTATAGACGAATGCCATTTGGCCTGTGCAATGCACCTGCCACTTTTCAGAGATGCATGTTATCCATCTTCTCTGACATGGTAGAGAAGCTCCTTGAAGTATTCATGGATGACTTCTCTGTTTATGGAGACTCATTTGACTCCTGTCTTGATCATCTGACCCTGGTCTTGAAAAGATGCCAAGAAACAAACCTAGTTCTAAACTGGGAGAAATGCTACTTCATGGTAACTGAAGGCATTGTTCTTGGGCGTCGGATCTCAAACAAAGGGATAGAAGTGGATCAAGCTAAGGTGGAAGTGATAGAACGCTTGCCTCCACCTACTAGTGTCAAGGCAATCAGAAGCTTCCTAGGACATGCAGGGTTCTACAAGCGGTTCATAAAAGATTTTTCTAAAATTGCCAAACTCCTGTGCAATCTCTTGGCCACTGATGTTCCATTCGTCTTTGACCAAGAATGCCTGCATGCCTTTAAAACTCTGAAGGCCAAGCTTGTTAATGCTCCTATCATCTCTGCACCCAACTGGGACTTGCCATTTGAGCTAATGTGTGATGCAAGTAATCATACAATTGGTGCAATCCTTGGTTAGAGACATGACAAACTTCTGCATGTTATTTATTATGCTAGTCGCGTACTAAATGATGTGCAGAAAAACTACACTACTACAAAAAAAAGAGCTACTTGCAGTGGTTTATGCCATGACGAGTTCAGATCCTACCTATTAGGATCTAAGGTCATTATTTATATTGACTATGCTACTCTAACTTATCTACTCACTAAGCAAGATTCTAAACCCAGACTTATAAGATGGGTGTTACTCCTGCAAGAGTTTGATATAAAAATTAGAGACAGAAAAAGGGACAGAAAATCAGGTGGCTGATCACTTGTCCTGGATTGAGCCAATAGCACGGACTTCTTCTCCCTCCATTGACATATCTGAATCCTTTTCAGATGAGCAACTCTATGCCATCTGGAGAATACCTTGGTTTGCAGACATTACAAACTACAAGGCTATACAGTTCATTCCCAAGGAGTTTACCAGGCAGCAATCCTGGAAACTCATGCATGATACAAAATATTACATATGAGATGAGCCATATCTCTTTAAGAGATGCTCAGATGGAATAATTCGACGCTGTGTGTCTGAAGAAGAGGCACAGAGAATCCTATGACATTGCCATGGCTCTGACTATGGAGGACACTTTGGAGATGAAGGCACAGCCACTAAGGTACTCCAAAGTGGCTTTTACTGGCCTACTCTCTTCAAAGATTCTAGAGAGTTCGTTCATAACTGTGATAGTTGCCAGAGGACTAGAAATCTTCCTCATGGTCACAGTATGCCTCCGCAAGGAATCTTAGAGATTGAGCTATTTGATGTATGGGGCAAAGATTTTATGGGACCCTTCCCGCCTTTAGACTCAAACATCTACACCCTTTTGGCAGTAGATTACGTGTCTAAATGGGTTGAAGAAATAGCAACACCCACCAATGACACCAGAGTAGTAATGAAGTTCCTCCAAAAGAACATCTTCAGCAGATTTGGTGTCCCTAGGACACTAATTAGTGATGGAGGAACTCATTTCTGTAACAGACAGCTGGATTCTATCTTAAGCCGATATGGAGTTCGCCAAAAAGTAGCAACACCGTATCATCCCCAAACGAATGGGCAAGCTGAAGTCTCAAATAGAGAACTAAAGAATCCTTGAGAGGACAATAAGTGTCTCTAGAAAGGATTGGGCTAGAAAGCTTGATGATGCTCTCTGGGCATACAGAACAGCTTTCAAAACCCCCATTGGAACTTCACCATATCAGTTAGTATATGGGAAATCCTGTCATTTGCCAGTGGAACTAGAACACAAAGCCTATTGGGCTACTAGATTCCTTAACCTTGATGCTAAAGCAGTAGGGGAGAAACGACTGCTCCAACTAAATGAGTTGGATGAATTCCACTTAGATGCATTTGAAAATGAAAAAATCTATAAGGAAAAGGCAAAGAGGTGGCATGACAGAAAGATAGCTTCCAGAGTTTTTGAACCAAGACAGAAAGTCCTGCTCTTCAACTCAAGGCTCAGATTATTCCTTGGGAAACTCAAATTTCGCTAGAAGGGACCGTATGTGATTACAAGAGTATCACCTTACGGACACATAGAACTTCAAGGTAAAGAACCTGAAAACAGATTCACTATCAATGGATAGAGAGTTAAGTACCTTGAAGGAGAAATAGAGTAGGAGGCTCAACACTGTTACTAAGTTAAGTACAGTGAGGTCCAACTAAAGACATTAAAGAAGCGCTTGTTGGGAGGCAACCCAACCTTAATCAACCATTGTTATTTTCTTTCATTTTTTTTTTCAGTTGTTAGAGTCATGATCATGTGCATCAATCAAGAGACAGAATTCACAGCAGTGAAAATAGCACACTCCGAAAAGAGTGTCAAAGTTGAACGCCAGTGAGGAAGCCCTCACTGGGCGTTTAACACCCTAAGAGGGGACCATTACTGGCATTGAACGCTAGCCAGGGAGCAGCCCCTGGGCGTTCAAATGCCAATGCAGAGAAGCAGGGAATCTGGATTCCCTAGCCTCTCAGGACTAGTAGGTCCCACGGAAGCTCCACCTACCCCACCTTCTTCTTCCCTATTAATCATATTTGCTTGAGGACGAGCAAAGCTCTTAAGTTTGGTATTGCAAAAGCTTTGCTTTGTGACTTCTACAACTCTTAAGTATAGAAGAAGAGGATGGAGCAAACCAGAAAGCATACACATGAGCCTGTGCAGCAGCCTTAACAAAGACAAAATAGTGACATTGAAGAGATCAAGCACTACATTGGATCCTCAAGGAGGAGCACTAGCCACCATCATTCAGGTGGATTCGTTCTCTTTTACACCCCTTTCCTATTATTTTTCTATTTTTTGTCCGTCTGTTTATTTGTTCTCTTGTTCTAGTTGCATGATCATTTGTATTTGATGTCTTAAAAGTTGTAAAATATTCCATATATCTCTCACCTTGCTTAAAAGAAATTTTTTTAAAGAATTGAGAGATGCATGAATTTCAAGTTTAAAATAAGAATAGTTTAATTATGTTGATGTGGTATCATTTGCTTCTATTTTCTGAATGTATGATTAACAGTGCATATTTGAAGTTGGAATGTTAGAATGTTGGCTCTTGAAAGAATAAGGAAAAAGGAAAAATATTATTGATAATCTGAACAATCTAAAAATTGATTCTTGAAGCAAAAAAAAGCAGCAAAAAGAAAAAGAAAAAGCACGTTGCAAAAGAAAAAAATGATTATGCAGGAGAAAAAAGAAAAGAAAATGGAGAAAAAAAATTGAAAAGCAGAAAAATCCATTACTGCCAAAAAATGTAGGAAAAGGAGGGTAGATTGAAAAAGCCAATAACCCTTTAAACCAAAAGGCAAGGGTAAAAGGACCCAAGGCTTTGAGCATTAATGGATAGGAGGGCCCAAAGGAATAAAATCCTGGACTAAGCGGCTAAATCAAGCTATCTCTAATCATGTGCTTGTGGCGTGAAGGTGTCAAGTGAAAAGCTTGAGACTGAGCGGTTAAAGTCATGGTCCAAAGCAAAAAGAGTGTGCTTAAGAACTCTAGACACCTCTATCTGGAGACTCTAGCAAAGATGAGTCACAATCTGAAAGGGTTCACCTAGTTAAAGTGTTTGTGGCATTATTGTATCCGGTGGTAATACTGGAAGACAAGGTGTTTAGGGTCACGGCCAAGAATCTGAAAGCTGTGTTCAAGACTCAAAATAAGCTTATCTAAGAGAGTCAATAATATCATCTGGATTCTAAGTTCCTAAAGATAACAACCATTCTGAGTTTCAATGGATAGTGAGATGCCAAAACCATTCAGAAGCAAAAAGCTACTAAGTCCCACTCATCTGATTATAACTAAGCTTCATTTGAAACATAGAAATTTATTGTATCTTAATCTTCTTTCTGTCCTACTGTGTTTTTAGTTTTTTGGGGACAAGCAACGATTTAAGTTTGGTGTTGTGATGAGCGAATATTTTATATGCTTTTTGGCATCACTTTCATATAATTTTTAGTAGTTTTTATTTAGTTTTTATTAAGTTTTTATAGGTTTTAGTATTAAATTCACATTTTTGGATTCTAATATGAGTTTTTGTGTTTTTTTTTAAATTTTAAGTAACTCAACGACCATGGAAAGCTGACTTCCAGATATTTCCAGCAATATACAATAGTTTATACTTTTCTTTGGATTATAAGGACCAAAACTAGCGTCCAATGCCAACTACGTGCCCCCTTCCAGGTGTCCAGCACCCAAAGAGCAGAGACCAATGTACAAATGCCCAAAGAGGACCTCCTAGCTGGCGTTTCACGCCCCCAGAGACCTCATAGCATGTGGATCTCATCAAAGATCATCCCAAACACTCACCAAGTGGGCCCCAGAAGTGGATTTTAGCACTAAATAGACTGTTTTACCCTTACTAGTCATATGTTTAGTATTTAAAGTGTATTTTACATAATCATTAGATATTACATATACCATTTAGCATATTTTCATTTATTCCATTGTATTTTCTTATCAGTTTGATTTTCTAAACCTCCTAGGTTGAGGGGAGGAGCCCTGCTGAGTCCTATGAATTAATAAAAGTATTACTATTTCTCTTCGATCTGTGTTTGATTAATTCTAAGATGTATATTCGATCTTCATCATGGTGAATAGGATGATCTAACAAATTAGCTATGTTCATCACACTAAGACGAATGTGCCTGACAAACACCCGCGTCTACTTGGGTTCAAAATGCATCTTTTACCGGACAAGACGAACCAACAACTATGTTTATACATCTCTCAGACGGCTAATCCACGACTTCGTTGGGGACTTCTCGAGATATCAGTTTAGCCAATTTCTGGGGAGATTAGGGTCTCTGTGGTAGAGGCTAGAACCAAAGGCACAGCATTCCTCCGATCCAGAAGATTTGACCTTGGCTGTGGCGTTTTGAGTAAGATCATCAAGGAGAATGAACTGTACGAGCTTCACCCTCAATCAGAATGGATCCGCACTAAACCTGGGGTTTAGATCTGGAGGAGTATTGGCAGCTGCTCAAACCAGTGTCAATCACATACAACCTGCCATTGAAGAAATCACTCACAAGCAAAGAGAGCAGTAAAACCTGAGTTAATTTAGAAAGGCAAAGCAACTTCAATCCTCAACTCTATCTTTAAAGTATTAGCACCCTGTTATAATAATCCCATAATCCTAACACAATTCTATATCCAACAACACCTTCTACCTTTTTCTCATATTCCTATTGATGATTTTAAGGCATACATTACTCTTACAACTTCAAACAACCTTCTGATATGCCTGACTAAGACCTGCAAGATAACCATAGCTTGCTTCAAACTACAATCCTCGTGGGATCGACCCTGACTCGCTCAGGTATTACTTGGACGACCCAGTGCACTTGCTGGTACAATAGTACGAAGGTGTGGAGATTTGTGCTACCAATGATTCGCATGATAAAGAATGGATTGGTCGTTCTGAACCCATCGACTATGTGCATTATCGTGGGGGTTGTCAGGATGATTATGCAAGTGGAGTCCGTCCTTGGTTCATCATGGATGAGGTAGTTGATTTCCATTATCTGCCTATTGAAGAACATGACATACATGGTGTTTTGTATGTTGTGATGAACAACACTAGCCACTCATGTCTTAGGCTGTAGTGTTCCCTGACAGTGACCCATCCTCCTTGAATCACGACCCTCCCATTAGGTTCTAGATTCCAGTTCACACGATAAGTTTGTCTGATAGGCAAGGTTAGCGTCAGTGGTCGTAGTACGGACCAACCATAATCTTGCAAGAATGTAGCAGGAGAATCTAATATGAATGGTCAGAAAAAAATGCTATCATACACGGATTGACGAAAGCAACTATTATACAAATGTAAATTTGCGTCTATACCAGCGTGTCAAGGTCGTTTACGGGAATTATCGAGAAGAATTGGACTGTGTGGCTGCC
This sequence comes from Arachis ipaensis, assembly GCF_000816755.2. Classification (NCBI taxonomy): domain Eukaryota; kingdom Viridiplantae; phylum Streptophyta; class Magnoliopsida; order Fabales; family Fabaceae; genus Arachis; species Arachis ipaensis. The sequence continues at coordinate 126,278,003 of NC_029792.2, read as the reverse complement.
GTGTGCAGGTTTTGCTAATGAGCACCAGAAAATGTGTATGCATGGCAACATGATTAAATTTTGTGTTACCTTCCATAGTTGATTTCGCAGAAATTGCAGCTATGAATGTGGTGCGCAAAATTAGAACTCGCACAACTTCACCGGCAAGTGCACCGGGTCGTCCAAGTAATACCTCAGATGAGTGAGGGTCGATCCCACGAGGATTATTGGATTGAGCAAGAAATAGTTATCTTGCTGGACTTAGTCAGGAAAATAGTAAAAGAAGGTTGTTGGTTTAAACGTATAAAGCAATGAAATAAGTAAAGCAAGTAAGATTTGGTGTAAAATCAATATAAAGAAAATAGTTAATGTCTCAGAGATGTTTATCTTTCCTGATTAATACTTTTTACTACTACTTTAACATTGAATGATTCATTCCATGGAAAACTGTGAGTGATTTACCCTAATCCCTTAGTGATTAATCTCCTCTGATCCTACTAAAATGCCACAGACAAGGTTAGTTGTTTTTTGGATCAGAGAGTAAAGTTCAGTATTCTAGTTTATACCACAAAGGCCCTAATCACCCCAGATTCTGGCTGAACAGATGTTCCCATGTCCCCAATGAGCTGTGGATTAGCCATCTAGGAGGTGTGTTCTCAAGCTGTAATTCGAGTGAGCTTGGCCAAGTATCACAAGAACTCATGTAAAAAAAGGGGTCAAACTTCCGTTTCATGCAGTTTCATTAGTATGAAGAATGAGTCACACCTTAGAATGGAATCAAACATATATTAAAATAGAAAAGTAATAATATTAATCTATAGAAATAAACAGAGCTCCTAACCTTAATCAGGAGGTTTAGTTGCTCATGACTTACAGAGAAAATAGTTCTAAAAGTAAAGAAGATCTATGCCTGTTCCTCCTAAACCTAAGTGATCTCCTCTTTAAATAGTAAATGCTAAACCTAAAATATGTTAATTTAAATTTAAAATTACAACGATAATATAAGATAAGCCTAAGGAGTGCTAAAATCTACTTTGGGGCCTACTTAGTGAATGTTTTGGTTATTTACTAGCGTTCAACGCCAATCTAGGCATTGAAAACCCATAGGGGAGGAGTGCTTCTGGTCCTTTGCTCCCTGAGTGGCTTTGAACGCCTGTTTTGGGCGTTCAACGCTGGGAGTTACTCCTTCTTGGGCGCTAAACGCCAGGCTTGGCGTTTAGTGCCTGATATGGCAGTGATTCCAGATAATAAATATGAACTATTATATATTTTTGGAAAGCTCTGGAAGTTAGCTTTCTAATTTCATTGAGACCACGTCAATTGGACCTCTGTAGCTCAAGTTATGCTCGTTGGATTGCAAGGAGATCAGGGTTCACAACATCTGCTATCCTTTCTTTGTCTTTGCACAAGACTCTGCCAAATTCACCCGAAATTTACCTAAAATTATAAAAACAACACAAAAACTTAAAGTAGCATCCAAAGATAAATTTTTCACTAAAACACAATAAAAATTTATAAAATCTAACTAAAAACAACTAGAAAAAGGTTATAAGATGCTCACGCATCACAACATCAAACTTAAACTGTTGCTTGTCCTCAAGCAACCAAAAACAAGATAGGACCAAATGGAAGAGAAAAATACATCAGGTTTTAGAATTGTCATTCAAGCTCGGTTCTAATTACTGAATGGAGCTATTAACACTCTATTTCTGAATAGCTTTAGCATCTTACTTTTCTTTGAATCTCAGAAATATTGGCATTGTTTAGAACTTGAATTCGGATGATATTATTGATTCTCTTCTTTAAGTTCTTCTTGATTCTTGAACACAGCTTTTGTTCCTTTGGTACTTTGCACCTTTGAGCCTAGCCATGACTCTAAGCGTTTTGTTTTCAAGCTTATCTTTATACATAAACGCCACAAGCACTTAACCAGGGGAACCCTTTGGATTCGGCTTTTGCTTTGCTTTTATTCCCAGACAATGGTGCTCATAGCCTTAAGCGTACTCTTTATAGCATTGGGTCGCAACTTTAAGTGCTCAGTCTCAATGATTACTTGACACTTTTATACCACAAGCATATAGTTAGGGAGAACAACTCTTTTGAGCTTTTTAGGCCAATTTTGACCCTCCTAACTATTGATGCTCAAAGCCTTGGACCTTTTTCTTTTGATTTTTCTTTTTCTTTTCCAATTTTCTTTTTTTTCTTTTTTTTTTTTTGCTTCAAGAATCAATCTTTTTAATATTTCAGAGAATTAATAATACTTCTCTAAATTCCTATTTTTCAAGAACCAATATGCCTAACCCTAACATCAAGTATGCACAGTTAATTCATAAATTCAGAAAATAAAGATAAGGCCACCACATCAAAGTAAATAGAACGACTTATAATATGACTCAAGACCTTGTGCATCTTACTTACTTCTTCTTCAATAAATTTTTCCTTTTAAGCTTGATGTGGAATACATAAGGCATCTTAAGTAAAATGAAAAATAACTAATAATATAAAATAAGTAAATCCTTAAAATGATCATGCAACTAGAATAGACAACAGATAACAAAATCAATTACAAGGAAAAACAGTGATAAAAATAGAGAGAATAAAACTAGACCACCTCAGTGATGGCGGCCACTGCTCCCTCCAGAGAATCCTCTTGAGCATTTCAACTCCTCAATGTCACGCCCCTGCCTTCTCTGCTCCTCCATCAATCTCCTTTGATCATCCATCATCTGATGGAGGATAGCAGACTGGTCTTGGTGCTCCAGCCTCAGCTGATCAACTGATGAGGTCAGCTCCCTTAAGGATGTTGTCAACTTATCCTAATAGTCACAGAAAGGGAAGTACATCCCTTAAAGCATCTCCAGAATATCCTGTGGAGGTGGTAGAATGGGCTCTTATTGTGGTTCTTGTGCGGGCTCCCTTGCGTGCTCCATACCCTTTCTTGTGAAAGGTCTCTCCTTGTCAATCAGGGTATCTCCCTCTATGTGAGCTCCAGCTGCTGCACATAGGCAGTAAATGAGATGAGGGAATGCCAGTCATGCTTGAGTAGAGGGCTTGTCAGCCACTTTGTAAATATCTTGAGAGATCACCTCATGTATCTCCACCACATTGCCGAGCATGATACAGTAAATCATCATTGCTCTCTTGACTGTAACCTCAAAGTGGTTACTCATAAGGATGATTGAACATTGGATGAACTCAAACTATCCTCTAGCTACTGGCTTAAGGTCAATCCTTCCCAGTTGGTAGGGCTTGCCTTGAGTGTCCTTGCTCCACTGAGCTACAGTCACGCAGATATCCGCAAGAACTTCCTCTAGACTTTGGTCACTGTTTACCCTTCGAGTGTAAGAGTGCGGGTCATCTCGTGGCTCTGACAATTGTAGTGCCACCCTTACACTCTCAGGGCTAAAATATATTATGTGCCCTCTAACCATGGTACGCCAGTTCTTGGGCTCCAGGTTCACACTTGTATCATGCCTCTTGGTGACCGAGACATTGGCATAGAATTCCTGCACCATTAATACTCCAACTTCGGTCACAGGATTGGCCAAAATTTCCCAATCCCATCTCAAAACTTTGTAAAGGATATCTGAGTATTCACCATCCTTCAGCTTGAAGGGGACCTTGGGAATCACCCTCTTCTTCCTCACCACATCATGGAAGTGGTCTTGATGGGCCTTGGTAAAGAATCTTGTGGTCTCCCATGGCTCGAAAGCGGAAGCGGGGGATTTTTCTTTTTTTTTCCCTTGAGAACTCTCCAGTTTTTGGTGCCATGGAGATAAGAACTAAAAAGCAAAAAGTTGAGCTTTCTAACACAAAACTTACGAATTTTACTCGTTCTCGAGCAAATAGAAATAAAAAAAAGGAAAAATAAAGAAAATAGAAGAAGTTGAGAGAAAAAAGGGGGATATGGCTTCGATCATTGGGAGGGAAGGAAGGGATAAATGGAGAAGAGGAATGTGTATAGTGAAGAAGGTGTAGGATGGGAAGAGTAGGGAGGTGTGGTGAAGGTAGATGTAGTGAAGGGTGTTTATAGGGGTGGGGTGGGACAGGTTTCAGTTATAATGGGGGGAATGGGGGGATTGATTTTGAATTTGAATGCGGTTGGTGGGAAGAAAAGTTGCTGGAATTCATGAGTGGTTATTGGATAGAGTGAAAGGTGGGGTGTAGGAATCAAGAAAATTGATGGGTGATGGGATGGATGAATATAGATGGAGAAGAGGGTGTAAGAGGAGAGATAAGGGATAAGAGTGAATAAATGGTGAAGTGGTTGGTGGTTTGGTGGAACCTAGTGGCCTAGAAGCTTCAAAATTTGAACCCCTTGCTGCCTCCCCCTAGGCATTCAACGCCATTTTGGGCGTTGAATGCCAGAGGGGGACTTTTTTTTTTGAATTTGGGGTGTTCAATGCCAAGAATGGGCGTTAAACGCCTTAGGAGGACTAAAAATTGGCTTGGAACAGCTCCCATATGACGTTTAACATCCACCTTGCTTTCCCCCTTCTGGCATTGAACGCCAGATCTGGTGTTCAGTGCCAGCAGGGGTATCCTCTACGGTGTTCTATTTTCCTGCTATGCGTTCCTATTTCTGTTCTAAGTGCTACACATGAACACAGACATTAAAAAAAGAGGAAAACTATGAAAATCAATAGAAAATATGATACTATAAAATCAAACTAAGATAAACTAAAAGGATAATAAAAGTACTATAGGATCTATATGGTTAGGTTGCCTCCCAACAAGCGCTTCTTTAACGTTATTAGCTTGACGGACAGCTCCTTTACGGAGGTTGATAGGGGCTCAGATCTGCACCCCTCATGGTGAACTTCCTTCCTATACTTTCATGAATCAGTTCAACATGTTCCAGAGACAGGATCTAGTTCACAGTATGTGGTATGACTGGACTTCTTGTGAAGACAACTCTCATGCCAGGTGAGAAGTCTTCAGTTGGAATCTTCTTGTTCCTCCGGCCTTTGGGTACCTTCTTCTTCGTGCCTCCTTTCTCAGTGGTTGGTAGTGAATGACCAACACCAAACTTAGGTTTGATGTCAGGGGGCTCTGTATGGGTTTGCACTGAGAGAGAAGGTTGAAACACCAAGTGCTGTACACTAGTACCTCTTTTGTCTGAGAGAGATTGAGGATTAAGCATCTTAAATAATATATGGTCCTCCTATAGCCTTAAAATTAGCTCTCCTTTCTCAACATCAATCAAGGCCTTCCCTGTTTCTAAGAAGGGCCTTCCCAAGATGATGGAGTTGTTCTTGTCCTCTCCAGTGTTAAGTATCACGAAGTTTGTAGGGAGGTAAAGGTCTTCAACCTTTACAAGGACGTTCTCCACCAGTCAATGTGCCCGTTTCAGGGACTTGTCTGCCATCTCCAGTAAGATCCTTGTGGGCTATACCTCTTGGATCGCTAGTTTCTTCATCACAGAGAGAGGCATCAGATTAATGCTTGATCTAAGTTTGCATAGTGCCTTCTCAAAAGTGATGGTCCCTATGGTGCAGGGAATTAGGAAGCTTCCGAGATCTGACATCTTCTGAGGTAGCTTCCTTTGTATAAGGGCACTGCATTTCTTAGTCAGCACCACAGTTTCATCTCTCCTCAGGGTCACCTTTTCAGAAATCACACTCTTCAAATAGGCCATATAGGGGGTTTCTTCTCCAATACCTCTGCAAATGAAATATTAACTTGCAACTTTTTGAGGACTGCCAATAATTGAGCAAGTTGCTCATCCTCAGTCTCCTTCTACACGTTTAGAGAGGGTTGTTCTTCAGACTCCTTCATCCCTATAGGGGTGTGTATAAGTACACTCTCAGTCTCTTCCTAAGCCTTGTTCTCCTTTAGTTCCTCAACAACATGTTCCTCCTTGGGTTCGGCCTCTTCTTTCATAGTGAGGGCCTTACACTCTTCCCTTGGATTTACCTCTGTGTGCTTGGAAGAGTGTTCGATGGTTCCTCGGATATCCTCTTCCTCAATTGACCCACTTGTATCTCTAAGTTTCGAATTGAAGATCGAGTCTCTGATATAAAGCTATGAGTGGACTTAGAGAGGTTAGAAACTATTGTGGCCAGGTCAGAGAGGCTTTGTTGAGACGTCTCCATCTGCTGCTGAGAGGGTTAGAACTGTCTGTTATTGAACCTATTTTGATTGGTTCCACCCTGATTGTTGAAGCCTTGTTAAGGCTTCTACTGATCTCTCCACCCGAAGTTGGGGTGATTCCTCTATCCCTGATTAAAAGTGTTTGAATAAAGATTATTATTGGGATTTTTGGTGGAATTATCCATGTAATTTATTTCTTCCATGGTGTTCTAGGCATTGTCACCAACGTCCCCTTCATAGGATGCCTCTTAAGTTGTAACAGCTGAAACTTGCATCCCACTTAGGTGTTGGGAGATCATATTGATTTGCTGAGACATGAGCTTATTTTTAGCCAAAATAGTGTCCAATGTGTCCACCTCCATGACTCCTTTCTTCTGAGTGATCCCAGTGTTCACCGGATTCCTTTCAGAAGTGTACATGTACTGGTTATTGGCCACCATCTCAATAAGCTCCTGCGCCTCCTCAGGTGTCTTCTTCTTATGGAGTGAACCACCTGCAGAGTGGTCCAGTAAAATCTTGGACATCTCAGAGAGGCCATCATAAAAGATCTCCAACATGGTCCACTCTGAGATCAAGTCAGGAGGGCATCTCCTAATCAGCTGTTTGTACCTTTTCCAAACTTCATAGAGGGACTCTCCTTCTTTCTGTCTGAAGGTTTGGACTTCCACCCTAATCTTACTCAGCTTTTGGGGTGGAAAGAACTTCGTCAGAAATCCAGTGACCATCTTGTCCCATGTGTCTAGGCTCTCTTTGGGCTGGAAATCCAGACATAGTTTTGCTTTGTCCCTTATAGCAAAAGGAAAGAGCACGAGCTTGTAAACAGGGTTCACTCCATTAGTCTTGACTGTATAACAGATCTGCAAGAAATCAGATATGAACTTGTTGGGATCCTCCTGCGGGAGTCCATAAAACTAACAATTCTGTTGCACGAGAGTGACCAGTTGAGGCTTGAGCTCGAATTGTTGGCACCTGTGGTAGGTATGGATATACTACGCCCATAAAAGAGCCAAGGTCCTTCCTTGCCTCCTCTCCCGCATTTGGATTGTTGGCTGCCATAGTCGTCTCTTCAGCTTCCTTCTCAAAAGATTCTGTGGGATTCTCTTCGGCTCTGCAAGCTATGGTTTGTTGCAAACGCCACCTTAAGATCCTCTCAGGTTCAGGATCAAAATCCAAAAGGGGCTCTATATCCCTGTTCTTGCTCATAAACATCAAGAAACAAACCAAGAAAAGGAAAAGCGGGGGTCTCTATGTCAGAGTAAAGAGAACTCTCTATGAGATATTCTAATAAAGAAATAAATTAAGATAAAGTAAATAAAAAGAATTGAAAATAAAGAAAGAAAAAGAAGGAGATTCAAAGGTTTTCGAAAAAGGAAAGGAAAAGAAAAATTAAAGAGACGCCTAACTTAAAAATGAAACAAGATAAAGCAACCAATTAACTAAAAAGATTTGAAAGATTTGATTTAAAAGTTTTTGAAAATTAGAGGAAAAAAAGAAAAGATTTTTGAAACTCAAAATGAAAGAAAGGAAAACTAAAGAAACACCAAACTTAAAATTTGAATTTAAATGAAGATAAGATAAGATAACTAAATTTGAAAATCAAGGAAAAGATTAATAAGATAAAGATCAAAGATCAAGAAAGATAAACAAGATATGATTAAAGAAAATTAAAATTAACCAAAAGCATTGGTACGCAGAATTGTGATCTCTGGTAATGGCTCCAAAACTTGGTGCGCTAATTTCAATTCATAATATGTCACAACTCCATGTAACTAACCAGCAAGTGCACTGGGTCGTCCAAGTAATAAACCTTACGTGAGTAAGGGTCGATCCCACGGAGATTGTTGGTATGAAGCAAGCTATGGCCATCTTGTAAATTTCAGTCAGGCGGATTCATAGGGTCAAATGTGATTAGATTAGATAATTAAAAGATAAATACTTAATTAAACAATAAAGAATAGAAATGCTTATGTAAATTCATTGGTAGGAATTTCAGATAAGCGTATGGAGATACTGTATGACTCTAGGACATCTGCTTTCCTATTGCTTCCATCCAATCCTTCTTACTCCCTTCCATGGCAAGCTGTATGTAGGGTGTCACCGTCGTCAATGGCTACTTCCCATCCTCTCAGTGAAAAATATGCACACATGCTCTGTCACAGCACGGCTAATCATCTGTCGGTTCTCGATCATACTGGAATAGGATTCTTCGTCCTTTTGTGTCTGTCACTAACGCCCAGCACTCGCAAGTTTGAAGCTCGTCACAGTCATTCAATCATTGAATCCTACTCAGAATACCACAGACAAGGTTTAGTCTTTCCGAATTCTCATGAATGCCGCCATCAATTCTAGCTTATACCACGAAGATTCTGATTAAGGAATCCAAGAGATAAACATTCAAGCTTGTTTGCATGTAGAACGGAAGTGATTGTCAGGCACGCGTTCATAGGTGAGAATGATGATGAGCGTCACATAATCATCACATTCATCATGTTCTTGGGTGCGAATGAATATCTTGGAATAAGAACAAGTTGAATTGAATAGAAGAAAATAGTAATTGCATTAATATTCAAGGTACAGTAGAGCTCCACACCTTAATCTATGGAGTGTAGAAACTCTACCGTTGAAAAATACATAAGTGAAAGGTTCAGGCATGGCCGTGAGGCCAGCCCCCAAAACGTGATCACAGGATCAAAATGATCAAAAGCTCACTAATACAATAGTAAAAAGTTCTATTTATACTAAACTAGTTACTAGGGTTTACAGGAGTAAGTCTAAGTGCAGAAATCCACTTCCGGGGCCCACTTTGGTGTGTGCTTGGGCTGAGCTTTAGCTATCCACGTGCAGAGGCCATTTCTGGAGTTGAACGCCAGGTTGTAACCCTTTTCTGGCGTTCAACTCTGGTTCGTGATGTTTTTCTGGCGTTTAACTCCAGACTACAGCGTATAAGTGGCGTTGAGCGCCAGTTTGCGTCCTCAATTCTCGAACAAAGTATGGACTATTATATATTGCTGGAAAGCCCTGGATGTCTACTTTCCAACGCCGTTGGAGTTCTGTAGCTCCAAAAAATCTATTTTAATGCAGGGAGGTCAGAATCCATCAGCATCAGCAGTCCTTTTGTCAGCCTTTCTTCAGAGTTTTGCTCAGGTCCCTCAATTTCAGCCAAAATTCACCTGAAATCACAGAAAAACATACAAACTCATAGTAAAGTCCAGAAATGTGAATTTAGCATAAAAACATATGAAAACATCCCTAAAAGTAACTAGATCCTACTAAAAACATACTAAAAACAATGCCAAAAAGCGTATAAATTATCCGCTCATCACAACACCAAACTTAAATTGTTGCTTGTCCCCAAGCAACTGAAAATCAAATAGGATAAAAAGAAGAGAATATACTATAAATTCCAAACTATCAATGAATATTAATTATAATTAGATGAGCGGGACTTGTAGCTTTTTGCCTCTGAACAGTTTTGGCATCTCACTCTATCCTTTGAAGTTCAGAATGATTGGCATCTATAGGAACTTAGAATTTCAAATAGTGTCATTGATTCTCCTAGTTCAGTATGATGATTCTTGAACACAGCTTCTTTATGAGTCTTGGTCGTGGCCCTAAGCACTTTGTTTTCCAGTATTACCACCGGATACATAAATGCCACAGACACATAACTGGGTGAACCTTTTTAGATTGTGACTCAGCTTTGCTAAAGTCCCCAACTAGAGGTGTCCAGGGTTCTTAAGCACACTCTTTTTTTTTTTGCTTTGGACCTTGACTTTAACCGCTCAGTCTCAAGTTTTCACTTGACACCTTCATGCCACAAGCACATGGTTAGGGACAGCTTGGTTTAGCCGCTTAGGCCAGGATTTTATTCCTTTAGGCCCTCCTATCCACTGATACTCAAAGCCTTGGGATCCTTTTTATTACCCTTGCCTTTTAGTTTTAAGGGCTATTGGCTTTTTGCTCTTGCCTTTTGGTTTTAAGAGCTTTGGCTTTTTCTGCTTGCTTTTTCTCTTTTTTTTTTCGCTATTTCTTTTTTTTTCTGCTGATGTGGGTGGAAACTGTCTCTCAACAAATTTCCTTCGGCAAGTGTACCGACTTTGTCGTCAAGTAAAAACTCACAATAGAGTGAGGTTGAATCCCACAGGGATTGATTGATCAAGCAACTTTAATTAGAAGAATGTTTTAGTTGAGCGAATTCAAAATTTGGGTTGAGATTTGCAGAAAATAAAATGGCCGGAATGTAAATGGCAGAAGAAGTAAATGCTAAAATTAAAGAGCTGAAAGTAAATGACTAAAAGTAAATTGCAGAATTGTAAATGGGAATGGGGTGATTGCTCATAAAAGTAAATGCAGAAATTAAAGAGAATGGGTAAGATCAGAAATAGGGAGTTCATTGCGCTTAGGAGATGTTGCAATTCTCCGGATCAAAGTCATTTTCATCTCTTCCTCAATCAATGCACTCATTGATCTTCTTGGCAATCTTAATTGATTGAATTACAATTTCTTGCAATTCAATCTCTCAAATCTTGATCAATAGCCAATTCCTTGGTCAATTGCTCATGAGAAGAGATGAAGTGTGGTCACTGATTATACCACATGCATTTCCCAAACCAGGTATTGAGAGGATTATAGTCACATATCCATCCAAACCCAATTTGGTCCAGCATGAGAAAGCATTTCTAGCTTGATCTCTTCATTCCTCTTTCAAGGTTCAGAAGAGATCCAAGTTTGAATAGCTTCTTTTCCAAGACAGCTACCCAATTGGATGAAGATCGAAAGCTTTCAAGCAAAATCAAGAGAAAAGAGAGAGGAAGAATAAAAAAAATTAGTATTGATCCATCAATTTACAACAGAGCTCCCTAACCCAATGAAAGGGATTTAGTTGTTCATAGCTCTGGAAAATGAAAACAAATATGGAGAATACATAATAAAACTAGAGATGCAGTAAAATACAGAGAGTAGTTCTATTTTCCAACTTTTTGAACCCCCTAAATAATTCAAAGCTACTCCTATATATACTACTCTTCTCAGCTTCTAGTTGGCTCTTCAAGCCTTGGGCCTTTTGATCTTGAGTTTGAAGCAGTTCTCTTCTTCATTTGGGCTTGGCTTTACTTGCAGAGAGAAAGTGTGGAGTGGGCAGAGACTTTAGCTCAGGACGTTAGGGGTGTTAACGTTTAGTGAAAATATGAGTTCGAGAACGTTAGTGACAATCAACTTTCTCACTAACGTTCCTAAGTAAAAGCCACGTTAACTTTAACGTTAGTGGCACAAACGTTGCCACTAACGTTGCCTCTAAGTCCTTCGCACACGATATTGGGACTTAACATTCCCAATAACTTTGAAAAGCCCCCTTTTGTTCCCACGTTAGAGCCCACGTTAACTTAGTTAACGTGGGCTTGCCATCCTTCGAGAACGTTAGTGACACTCAAAATTGTCACTAATGTTCCAAGGTGTCCCTATGTCTCACGTTAGAGTCCACGTTAACTAGGTTAACGTGGCTTCTAACGTGGCCATGCTTAGCCATCCCCAACGTTAGTGACAATGTTGAATGTCACTAACGTTGGCTCATCATTCACTCATCAACGTTAGCTTCCACGTTAACTAAGTTAACATGGGAGTTAACGTGGTTCTTAGTGGCTTGTGTGGCTCCTTCCAACGTTAGTGACAGTGTTGAGTGTCACTAACGTTGGCCATCACCCTCTTTCTCACACGTTAGCCTCCACGTTAACTAAGTTAATGTGGAAGTTAACGTGGCTCCTTGGGGGCTTGTGTGGTTGCTTCCAACGTTAGTGACAATGTTGGGTGTCACTAACGTTGTCGACCACTCTTGCTTCTTACGTTAGCTCCCACGTTAACCAAGTTAACGTGGGAGTTAACGTGGTGTGTTGCTCCTTAGGCCAACGTTAGTGACAATGTTGAATGTCACTAACGTTGGCTTTTCTCCCCCCTTTTAACGTTAGAGGCCATGTTAACTAAGTTAACGTGGACTCTAACGTGGCCACTCATGAGCATTTTCCAACGTTAGTGACAATGTTAAGTGTCACTAACATTGGCTCAACTTCCCTTCTCCACGTTAGAGTTCACGTTAAGTCATGTCACTGATTTTATGGTGGTTTCATGCATAGCAACTTAGGTTCATTCCTTTACTGGCTTTCAGACCTTTATCATGTCCTAAAACACTCACTTTGCTTATATCCCATGAGACTTTTATTCATTGATCCTTTTATTGTCATTTCAGGGCTTATTTGTGTTATTTAGGCTAAGTGCTCTGTAAGGGGGCACCTCTTTAAGATAAGCTTTCAGGCAACACTCCCGAACCAGTTGGTTCAAGGTGCTAGGTGTTGAGACACACCTAAAGACTTACTCCCTCAAGTCTCTCCCCCATACATACACACCACAGGCATCTGGTTCATTTATTTTCCTTCTTGAGACCTTGGTGTCCAGCACCTCTTTGGGTTACTAAGTGCTTTGTAGTGAGGGTTACTCTTGATAGTGGACTTTCAGCTGATAATCCCGGGTTAGTTAACCCAAGTTACCAGGTGATAAAGCACCCCTAAGAGCTTATTCATCCAAGTAGATCCCTTACACAAGAGCACCACAGACACATGTCTTAAGGTTAAAACCATTGGTGCCTAGCCTTATTGCTTACTCTTTTCCTTTTGTTTTTCCACTTTCATTGTTCTTTCCCTTTTCCTTATTAGGATCTTGTTATATACTTAGTCTCATGGGTATATTCAAAGTAGAGTATTCAGGCCAGATAGTTGTCATCCCACCTTATGGTTGAACCAACTTAGCTAACTTATGATCACACCAACAACTCATGAATGCACTCCATAGTATGAACTGCTCACTTTGCTTATATCCCATGAGACTTTTATTCATTGATCCTTTTATTGTCATTTCAGGGCTTATTTGTGTTATTTAGGCTAAGTGCTCTGTAAGGGGGCAACTCTTTAAGATAAGCTTTCAGGCAACACTCCCGAACCAGTTGGTTCAAGGTGCTAGGTGTTGAGACACCCCTAAGGACTTACTCCCTCAAGTCTCTCCCCCATACATACACACCACAGGCATCTGGTTCATTTATTTTCCTTCTTGAGACCTTGGTGTCCAGCACCTCTTTGGGTTACTAAGTGCTTTGTAGTGAGGGTTACTCTTGATAGCGGACTTTCAGCTGATAATCCCGGGTTAGTTAACCCAAGTTACCAGGTGATAAAGCACCCCTAAGAGCTTATTCATCCAAGTAGATCCCTTACACAAGAGCACCACAGACACATGTCTTAAGGTTAAAACCATTGGTGCCTAGCCTTATTGCTTACTCTTTTCCTTTTGTTTTTCTACTTTCATTGTTCTTTCCCTTTTCCTTATTAGGATCTTGTTATATACTTAGTCTCATGGGTATATTCAAAGTAGAGTATTCAGGCCAGATAGTTGTCATCCCACCTTATGGTTGAACCAACTTAGCTAACTTATGATCACACCAACAACTCATGAATGCACTCCATAGTATGAACTCAGTGCATCAAGGTTCTAGTCCAAGTCATGGGTAATGCAGCATACAATTTGTCACTAAACTCATGCAAAATCCTCATGAAATCATGTAAAATGCACAATGTATGCTTGAATCAAGGTGTAAGTGAATATCTACCCAAAACTAGCTTATTTCCTAAGGAAATGCATGAAACTACCCTAAAAACAGTAAAGAAAAGGTCAGTGAAACTGGCCAAGATGCCCTGGCATCATCTGCAAGCTCTGTTCTTTGCTGCTTTTTCTTGCTTCAAGAATCATTTTCATGATTTTTCAAATTATCAATAACATTTCTCTTTGTTCATCATTCTTCAAGAGCCAACATATTTAACATTCATAAACAATAAATTCAAAAGACATATGCACTGTTCAAGCATTCATTCAGAAAACAAAAAGTATTTGCCACCACATCAATATAATTAAATTAAATTCAAAGATAAATTTGAAACTCATGTACTTCTTGTTCTTTTGAATTAAAACATTTTTATTTAAGAGAGGTGAATGATTCATGGAATTATTCATAGCTTTAAGACATAGCTACTAAATACTAATGATCATGGAGTAGAGACACAAAACATAAGCAAATATTTAACATAAAGAAACGAAAAAACAGAGAAATTAAGAACAAGGAATGAGTCCACCTTAGTGATGGTAGCGTTTCCTTCTTGAGGAACCAATGATGTCCTTGAGCTCTTCTATGTCTCTTCAGTGCACTTGCTGGTTAGTTGTATCGAAGTTGTGACAATTATGAATTAAGATCAGAGCACCAAGCTTTGGAGCCATTACCACGATTTGTTCGAGCCTGGAGATCACAATTTCGTGCACCAAGTTTTTGGCGCCGTTGCCGGGGATTGTTTGAGTTTGGACAACTGACGGTTCATCTTGTTGCTCAGATTAGGTAATTTTCTTTTTGTCTTGTTTTCAAAAAAATTTTCAAAAATATTTCAAAAATTCTTCCTTTGTTTTCGAAAAAAAAAATTTAAAATAAAAATGTTTTCAAAAATATATTTTCCTTTCAGAATTTTTAAGAATGAATTCTAGTGTTTCATGGAGCATGTTGAAGCCTGGCTGGCTGTAAAGCCATGTCTCAATTCTTATACTCAAGAAAAGAGCTTCTTTATCTTTCTTAGCCAATTGGCTGTTGAATGTAAGGAATGTCAGGCGTGTCATGTCTGAGTTACATACTAAAACTTGGCTGGCTAATAAGCCATGCCTGACCCTTTGATTGGAGCTTTAGAGCATAAGATTCCTGGAATTCATATTAAAAATTTTGGAATCCTTCTTTTCTTTTTCAAAATTATTTTTCGAAAAACATAAAATAAAAATCCAAAAAAAAAATTAGAAAATCATAAAAATCAAAAATATTTTTGTGTTTCTTGTTTGAGTCTTGAGTCATATCATAAGTTTGGTGTCACTTGCATATGCATCTTGCATTTTTTCGAAAATATCATGCATTCATAGTGTTCTTCATGATCTTCAAGTTGTTCTTGGTAAGTCTTCTTGTTTGATCTTGATGATTTTTTGTTTTGTGTCTTTTCATGTTTATCATATGCATTCTTGAATTCTTAGTGCGTAAGCATTAAAGAATTCTAAGTTTGGTGTCTTGCATGTTTTCTTTGCATTAAATTTTTTTCAAAATTGTGTCTATGATGTTCATCTTGATATTCATGGTGTTCTTGGTGTTCATCTTGACATTCATAGCATTCTTGCATGCATTCATTGTTTTGATCTAAAAATTTCATGCATTGCATAATTTTCATGTTTTCATAAAAATTTCAAAAATAAAAAAAAAATTATCTTTCCCTTTTTCTCTCATCAAATTTGAAAATTTGAGTTGACTTTTTCAAAAAAATTTTAAAAATCAAATTGTTTCTCATAAGTCAAATCAAATTTTCAATTTAAAAATCTTATCTTTTTCAAAATCTTTTTCAAAAATCAAATCTTTTTCAAAAAGTGATCTGGATCAACTGACATTGCCTCAGAAGAGACAGGATCCTGGAAAGATCATAATACCCTGTACCATAGGCACCATAATCTTTAAGGCTCTGTGTGACCTTGGTTCAGGAATAAACCTCATTCCCCTCTCTGTAATAGAGAAACTGGGAATCTATGGGGTGCAAGCTGCTAAAATCTCACTAGAGATGGCAGACAGCTCAAGAAAACAGGCTTATGGACAAGTAGAAGATGTATTAGTAAAGGTTGAGGGCCTTTACATCCTTGCTGATTTCATAGTCCTGGATACTGGAAAGGAAGAGGATGAATCCATCATCCTAGGAAGACCTTTCCTGGCCACAGCAAGT
>NC_029792.2:126208094-126262093 GCF_000816755.2 Arachis ipaensis | reverse complement strand
CACCTACCTTCACTCACTCTCTTCTCTCTTCTCAATCATCCTCTATTCCCAATAAACACTCATCCCTTCTGTCTTCCATTTCCCACTCACATCCATATACCCACTACCTTTAAAAATTCAACATCTCTATCCCACCCAGTCCCACCCATATGGCCGAATACACACTCCCATCCATCTCCTCCATATCTTCTTTTGCTCGAGGGCGAGCAACATTCTAAGTTTGGTGTGGTAAAAGCATAACTTTTTTGTTTTTTCCATAACCATTGATGGCACCTAAGGTCAGAGAAACCTCTAGAAAGAGGAAAGGGAAGACAAAAGCTTCCATCAAGGGTCTATAGCTCAGTGGTAGAACATTTGACTGCAAATCAAGAGATCCCTGAGATACCTCAGGGGATTCATTTTCTTCCACACAATTATTGGAAGCAACTAAGGGTGGAACATCAAGAGCACTCCATCATCCTTCATGAAATCAGAGAAGATCTAAAAAGCAATGAAGGAGGATCAACAAAGGCAAGGAAGAGACATAGAAGAGCTCAAAAACATCATTGAAACGCCACCATCACTAAGGTGGATTCATTCCTTGTTCTTAATTCTTCTGCTTTTCGTTTTCTATGTTATGTGCTTATCTGTGTTTGTGTCTTCATTACATGATCATTAGTAGTTAGTAACTTTGTCTTAAAGATATGAATGTCCTATGAATCCATCACCTCTCTTAAAATAAGAACTGTTTTAATTCAAAAGAACAAGAAGTACATGAGTTTCGAATTTATCCTTGAACTTAGTTTAATTATATTGATGTGGTGACAATGCTTCTTGTTTTCTGAATGTATGCTTGAACAGTGCATATGTCTTTTGAAGTTGTTGTTTAAGAATGTTAAATATGTTGGCTCTTGAAAGAATGATGACTAGGAGACATGTTATTTGATAATCTGAAAAATCATAAAAATGATTCTTGAAGCAAGAAAAAGCAGCAAAGAATAAAGCTTGCAGAAAAAAAAATAGGCGAAAAAAAAATATAATAGAAAGAAAAGCAAGCAGAAAAAGCCAAAAGCTCTTAAAACCAAGAGGCAAGCCAACAATCTCCGTGGGATTCGACCCTTACTCACGTAAGGTATTACTTGGACGACCCAGTGCACTTGCTGGTTAGTTGTATCGAAGTTGTGACAATTATGAATTAAGATCAGAGCACCAAGCTTTGGAGCCATCACCAGGATTTGTTCGAGCCTGGAGATCACAATTTCGTGCACCACCTTGCCATGGGAGAGGACTTATTGGCTATTTTGTAGAATTCAACGGAGATGACTTCATGTACTTCTACTTCCTCTCCAATCATGATGCCATGAATCATGATGGCCCGGTCTACAGTAACTTCAGACCGGTTGCTAGTTGGGATGATGGAGCGTTGGATGAACTCCAACCATCCTCTAGCCATGGGCTTGAGGTCCAATCTTCTTAGTTGAACCGGCTTGCCTTTTGAGTCAATCTTCTATTGAGCTCCTTCCACACATATGTCCCTAAGAACTTGTTCCAACCTTTGATTGAAGTTGACCCTTCTTCTGTAAGGGCGTTCATCTCCTTGCATCATGGGCAAGTTAAACGCCAATCTTACATTTTCCGGACTAAAATCTAAGTATTTCCCCCGAACCATTGTAGTGTAATTCTTTGGGTTCGGGTTCTTACTTTGATCATGGTTTCTAGTGATCCATGTATTGGCATAGAACTCTTGAACCATAAGGATGCCGACTTGTTGAATGGGGTTGGTTAGAACTTCCCAACCTCTTCTTTGAATCTCATGTCGGATCTCCGGATACTCATTCTTCTTGAGTTTGAAAGGGACCTCGGGGATCACCTTCTTATTGGCCACGACATCATAGAAGTGGTCTTGATGGGCTTTGGAGATGAACCTTTCCATCTCCCGTGACTCGGAGGTGGAAGCTTTTGTCTTCCCTTTCCCTTTTCTAGAGCTTTCTCCGGTCTTAGGTGCCATCAATGGTAATGGAAAAAATAAAAAGCTATGCTTTTTACCACACCAAACTTAGAAAATTGCTCGTCCTTGAGCAAGAAAAGAAAGAATAGAAGAAGAAGAAGAAGAAGAAAATACGGAAGAGAGTGGGAGTGGTGTATTCGGCCAAGGTAAAGGAGAGAGGGTTTTGTTGTGTGAAAATGAAGTAGAAGGGAAGGGTTTATATAGGGAAGAGAGGGGGGTTAGGTTCGGCCATTTAGGGTGGGTTGGGTGGAAAATTGATTTTGAATTTTGAAGGTGGGTGGGGTTTATGGGGAAGTGAAGATGGATGTGAGTGGTGAAGAGGTGATGGGGAAGAGAGATTGAGGTGATTGGTGAAGGGTTTTGGGGAAGAGTGTTTATGGGATTGTGTGAAGAAGGGGTGAGAAGAAGTGAGTGGAGGTAGGCGGGAATCCTGTGGGGTCCATAGATCCTGAGGTGATCCTGTGGGGTCCACAGATCCTGAGGTGTTCAAGGATTTACAACCTTGCACCAAAGTAGGCATGCAAAATGCCCTTGCACACAACTCTAGGTGTTCAGCGCCAGATTGGTGCTTATTATGGGCGTTGAACGCCCATTTGTTGCCCATTTCTGGCGTTGAACGCCAGAACCATGCTTGTTCTGGGCGTTCAACGCCAGCTCTTCTCCAGGGTGCATTTCTGGCATTCAAACGCCCAGATGCTGCCCATTTCTGGCGTTCAGCGCCAGAACCATGCTCTGTTCTGGCGTTGAACGCCCACCAGATGCTTCTTACTGGCGTTTAAATGCCAGTAAGGTCTTCCTCCAGGGTGTGATTTTTTTCTACTGTTTTTGATTATGTTTTTAATTTTTCTATTTTTTTCGTGACTCCACATGATCATGAACCTAATAAAACATAAAAGAACAATAAAAATTAGATAAATAAACATTGGGTTGCCTCCCAACAAGCGCTTCTTTAACGTCAATAGCTTGACAGTGGGCTCTCATGGAGCCTCACAGATTTGCAGAGCTTTGTTGAGACCTCCCGACACCAAACTTAGAGTTTGGATATGGGGGTTTGACACCAAACTTAGAGTTTAGTTGTGGCCTCCCAACACCAAGCTTAGAGTTTGACTGTGGTGGCTTTAGTTGACTCTGCTTTGAGAGAAGCTTTTTATGCTTCCTCTCCATGGGTGCAGAGAGAGATCCTTGAGTTGTAAACACAAGGTTGTCCTCATTAATGTGAAGGATCAATTCTCCTCTGTCCACATCAATCACAGCTCTTGCTGTGGCTAAGAATGGTCTTCCTAGGATGATGGATTCATCCTCTTCCTTTCAAGTATCTAAGATTATGAAATCAGCAGGGATGTAAAGGCCTTCAACCTTTACTAACATGTCCTCTACTTGTCCATAAGCCTCTTTTCTTGAATTGTATGTCATCTCTAGTGAGATTCTAGCAGCTTGTACCTCAAAGATTCCCAGCTTCTCCATTACAGAGAGTGGCATGAGGTTTATCCCTGACCCAAGGTCACATAGAGCCTTCTCAAAGGTCATGGTGCCTATGGTACAAGGTATTAGGAACTTTCCAGGATCCTCTTTCTTCTGAGGCAATCTCAGTAGATCCAATGCATTTAGTTCATTGGTGAAAAGGGGAGGTTCATCTTCCCAAGTCTTTTTACCAAATAAGTTGGCATTCAGCTTCATGATTGCACCAAGAAACTTGGCAACTTGCTCTTCAGTGACATCCTCATTCTCTTCAGAGGAGGAATACTCATCAGAGCTCATGAAGGGTATAAGGAGGTTCAATGGAATCTCTATGGTCTCTAGATGAGCCTCAGATTCCTTTGGTTTCTCAAAGGGAAACTCCTTATTGATCACTGGACGTCCTAGGAGGTCTTCCTCCTTGGGATTCACGTCCTCTCCTTCCCTTCTAGGTTCGGCCATGATGGTCATATCAATGGCCTTGCACTCTCTCTTTGGATTTTCTTCTGTATTACTTGGGAGAGTACTGGGAGGGATTTCAGTGATCTACTTACTCAGCTGGCCCACTTGTGCCTCTAAATTTCTAATGGAGGACCTTGTTTCATTCATGAAACTTAAAGTGGCCTTAGACAGATCAGAGACTAAGTTTGCTAAATTAGAGGTATTTTGTTCAGAATGCTCTGTCTGTTGCTGAGTGGATGATGGAAAAGGTTTACTATTGTTAAACCTGTTTCTTCCACCATTATTAAAGCCTTGTTGAGGCTTTTGTTGATCCTTCCATGAGAAATTTGGATGATTTCTCCATGATGAGTTATAGGTGTTTCCATAAGGTTCACCTAAATAATTTACCTCTGCTATTGCAGGGTTCTCAGGATTATAGGCCTCTTCTTCAGAAGGCGCCTCTTGAGTAATGTTGGATGCAGCTTGCATTCCATTCAGACTCTGAGAAATCATATTGACCTGTTGAGTCAATATTTTGTTCTGAGCCAATATGGCATTCAGAGCATCAATTTCAAGAACTCTCTTCTTTTGAGGCGTCCCATTGCTTACAGGATTCCTCTCAGAGGTGTACATAAATTGGTTGTTAGCAACCATGTCAATAAGTTCTTGGGCTTCTGTAGGCGTTTTCTTTAGGTGAATGGATCCACCTGCAGAAGTATCCAATGACATCTTAGCTAATTCAGATATACCATCATAGAATATATCCAGGATGGTCCATTCTGAAAGCATGTCAGTAGGACACTTTTTGGTCAGTTGCTTATATCTCTCCCAAGCTTCATAGAGGGATTCACCTTCTTTTTGTCTGAAGGTTTGAACGTCCACTCTAAGCTTACTAAGCTTTTGGGGAGGAAAGAACTTGGCTAAGAAAGCCGAGACCAGCTTATCCCATGAGTTCAGGCTATCTTTTGGTTGAGAGTCCAACCATATTCTAGCTCTGTCTCTTACAGCAAAAGGGAAAAGCATGAGCCTGTAGACTTCAGGATCTACTCCATTAGTCTTTACAGTATCACATATCTGCAAGAATTCAGTTAAGAACTGAAAAAGATCTTCGGATGGAAGTCCATGAAACTTGCAGTTTTGTTGCATTAGAGAAACTAGCTGAGGTTTCAGCTCAAAATTGTTTGCTCCAATGGTAGGGATGGAGATGCTTCTTCCATGTAAATTGGAATTTGGTGCAGTAAAGTCACCAAGCATTCTCCTTGCATTATTATTATTTTCGGCTGCCATCTCCTCTTCTTGTTCGAGAATTTCTAAAAGGTTGTCTCTGGATTATTGTATTTTAGCTTCTCTTAGTTTCTTCTTCAGAGTCCTTTCAGGTTCTGGATCTGCTTCAACAAGAATGTTCTTCTCCTTGCTCCTGCTCATATGAAAAAGGAGGGAACAGAAAAATAATAATAATAGGGATCCTTTTTACCACAGTATAGAGGTTCCCAGTGTGAGTAGAAGAAAAGAAGAAGAGAAAATCTGAACTCAGAGAGAGAGAGGGGGTTCGGATTTTTGGTGAGTGAGGGAGAGATGTTAGTAGATGAATAAATAAATAGAATAAGATGAGAGAGGGAGAATTTCGAAAATAAATTTTGAAAAAGAGTTAGTAATTTTTCGAAAATTAGGAATGAAATAAAATTAAAATTAAAAATTGAATAATTAATAAATTAAAAAGAATTTTTGAAAAAGAGGGAGGTATTTTCGAAAATAAGAGAGAGAGGATTAGTTAGGTAGTTTTGAAAAAGATAAGAAACAAACAAAAAGTTAGTTAGTTGATTGAAAAAGATTTTGAAAATTAAGTTTGAAAAGATAAGAAGATAGGAAGTTAGAAAAGATATTTTAAAAGTCAAATTTTGAAAAAGATAAAATTTTGAAAGAGATATTTTTTAAAAGATATGATTAAAATTAGTTTTGAAAAAGATTTGATTTTTAAAATCTCAATTAATGACTTGATTCACAAGAAATTACAAGATATGATTCTAGAACTTAAAGTTTGAATCTTTCTTAACAAGCAAGTAACAAACTTGAAATTTTTGAATCAAAACATTAATTGATGATGATATTTTCGAAAATTATGAGATAAAGATAAGAAAAAGATTTTTGAAAAATATTTTAAAAATTTTCGAAAATAAATAAGAAAAGTGAAAAAGATATGATTTTTGAAAAAGATTTTGAAAAAGACAAGATTTTCAAATTGAAAATTTGATTTAACTCATAAGAAACAACTAATTTTAAAAATTTTTTTGAAAAAGGTCAATCCAAATTTTCGAAATTTTTGAGTGAAAAAGGGAAAGATAATTTTTTATTTTTATTTTTGAATTTTTAATGATGAAAGAGAAAAACATGATTATGACCCAAAACATGAAAATTTTGGATCAAAACCAATGATGCATGCAAGAACACTATGAATGTCAAGATGAACACTAAGAACACTTTGAAGATCAAGATGAACATCAAGACTTTATTTTTGAAAATTTTTAATGCAAAGAAAACATGCAAGACACCAAACTTAGAAATTTGCAATGCTTAGATGATATGAATGCAAAAATGTATATGAAAAACAACAAAAGACAAACAACAAGAAAATATAAAGATCAAACAAGAAGACTGGCCAAGAACAACTTGAAGATCATGAAGAACATATGAATTTTCGAAAATTCTTGAGACACATGCAAGACACCAAACTTAAAAATTGACACTAGACTCAAACAAGAAACACAAAAATATTTTTGATTTTATGAATTTGTAAATTTTTATGTAATTTTTTTCGAAAATTATTTTTGGAAAAACGAAAAAGAAAATTTTTTTTGTATTTTTAAATTTTTTTTTTGAAAATAAGAAATAAAACAAAATAAAGTTACCTAATCTGAGCAACAAGATGAACCGTCAATTGTTCAAACTCGAACAATCCCCAGCAACGGCGCCAAAAATTTGGTACGCAGAATTGTGATCTCTGGTAATGGCTCCAAAACTTGGTGCGCTAATTTCAATTCATAATATGTCACAACTCCATGTAACTAACCAGCAAGTGCACTGGGTCGTCCAAGTAATAAACCTTACGTGAGTAAGGGTCGATCCCACGGAGATTGTTGGTATGAAGCAAGCTATGGCCATCTTGTAAATCTCAGTCAGGCGGATTCATAGGGTCAAATGTGATTGGATTAGATAATTAAAAGATAAATACTTAATTAAATAATAAAGGATAGAAATGCTTATGTAAATTCATTGGTAGGAATTTCAGATAAGCGTATGGAGATACTGTATGACTCTAGGACGTCTGCTTTCCTATTGCTTCCATCCAATCCTTCTTACTCCCTTCCATGGCAAGCTGTATGTAGGGTGTCACCGTCGTCAATGGCTACTTCCCATCCTCTCAGTGAAAAATATGCACACATGCTCTGTCACAGCACGGCTAATCATCTGTCGGTTCTCGATCATACTGGAATAGGATTCTTCGTCCTTTTGCATCTGTCACTAACGCCCAGCACTCGCAAGTTTGAAGCTCGTCACAGTCATTCGATCATTGAATCCTACTCAGAATACCACAGATAAGGTTTAGACTTTCTGGATTCTCATGAATGCCGCCATCAATTCTAGCTTATACCACGAAGATTCTGATTAAGGAATCCAAGAGATAAACATTCAAGCTTGTTTGCATGTAGAACGGAAGTGGTTGTCAGGCACGCGTTCATAGGTGAGAATGATGATGAGCGTCACATAATCATCACATTCATCATGTTCTTGGGTGCGAATGAATATCTTAGAATAAGAACAAGTTGAATTGAATAGAAGAAAATAGTAATTGCATTAATACTCGAGGTACAGTAGAGCTCCACACCTTAATCTATGGAATGTAGAAACTCTACCGTTAAAAAATACATAAGTGAAAGATTCAGGCATGGCCGTGAGGCCAGCCCCCAAAACGTGATCACAGGATCAAAATGATCAAAAGCTCACTAATACAATAGTAAAAAGTTCTATTTATACTAAACTAGTTACTAGGGTTTACAGGAGTAAGTCTAAGTGTAGAAATCCACTTTCGGGGCCCACTTTGGTGTGTGTTTGGGCTGAGCTTTAGCTATCCACGTGCAGAGGCCATTTCTGGAGTTGAACGCCAGGTTGTAACCCTTTTCTGGCGTTCAACTCTGGTTCGTGACGTTTTTCTGGCGTTTAACTCCAGACTGCAGCGTATAAGTGGCGTTGAGCGCCAGTTTGCATCGTCAATTCTCGAACAAAGTATGGACTATTATATATTTCTGGAAAGCCCTGGATGTCTACTTTCCAACGCTGTTGGAAGCGCGCCATTTGGAGTTCTGTAGCTCCAGAAAATCCATTTTGAGTGCAGGGAGGTCAGAATCCATCAGCATCAGCAGTCCTTTTGTCAGCCTTTCTTCAGAGTTTTGCTCAGGTCCCTCAATTTCAGGCAAAATTCACCTGAAATCATAGAAAAATACAAAAACTCATAGTAAAGTCTAGAAATGTGAATTTAACATAAAAACATATGAAAACATCCCTAAAAGTAACTAGATCCTACTAAAAACATACTAAAAATAATGCCAAAAAGCGTATAAATTATCCGCTCATCAAGCATCAATAACAAGACATCAAACTTAAAATTTGAAATTAAATCAAGATAAGATAAAGGTGCAAGTATTAATTTTCAAAAATTCAAAAGAAAGGGATTTTTAAAAAAAAAATTGAAATTCAAAAAGAAAGAAAAAGAGAACACCAAACTTTAAAATTTAAAATTAGATAAAGATAAGATAACTAAAACTAAAAATTTTGAAATAAAGGAAAGATAAATAAGATAATAATTGAAATTTAAGGAAAACAAACAAGAATAATTTTGAAAATCAAGAAAGAAAAAAAAGAAATACTAAAAGACACCAAACTTAAAACTTGAAATTAAGTAAAAAGAAGGTAATAAAATTTCAAAAATCAAAGGAAAAAGATAAACAAGAAAGAAATCGAAAATTTCAAGAAAGCAAACAAGATTATTGACGTCTTCGGCGCAGTTCTTCAACGACAAAGCGTGTAGTCTCTTCCTCATTGTTCTAGGAAGCATCCTCTATCTCCGTTGAAATTGGAGGTGTGTGTCAATTGGTTGTACACGCATTCTTTGTCAGCTACTGGCATTCTTTGTTTCTCTATCCGGTTTTGATCAGCCGTGGTATTGACGTTCTGCGAGCGTTCCCACTGTGCAAGTCTATTATGCACCTAGGCGATAGACTCACTGAGATCTCTGACCAACTTTTACAATGTGACGATTTTCACTTATACCTTTGCCATTTACCATTGCGTGCTCTTCCATGAAAAAATCGGATACGATGTGTCAGATGTTTCGATTTACTGAAACAATTAATGTGTATTGGTAATACTTTTACGGTATTAAATTTCATATATGAATAACTATATAAATAGTCATGCAACTGGTTCATTTGTCTACGAGTATGGAGATGTATTGATGGCAACTGGTATACCCAATGTCTATGTATATAAACATATAAATGCTTACGAGTTGACAAATTATTTGCTTATGAGTCTCACTAACATTTGTGTTCTCAAGTACTTCGCGCATTAAATCCATCAACTATTGTTTGAAGTGTTGGCGTTTGGGTCTAGTGGTGTTTGGTTCTCCTGGTATTAAGTTTGCGTTAATACCTTGTGGTGAACAACTATCTGAGTGTCCCCAGTAGCACAAGCATAAAAAAATATGGAAACCATGCCAATGCACCAAAACTGTACCTGAGCTATCATGTTGCTCCTATAGTTGGATGCAACGAGCGTACCAGGCTCGGCCATTGTTGCAACGTCGTTGCGCGTGTAGGTTAAGGCATTGGTGGCAGTATGGATCATTGCCATTTAATGGGTCAGTGCGCGTTGGTTATGTACTTGATTGTGTTTCGGTGAGTTAGTGTAGTATCAAGACGGTTGTGTTGTCTCGTTATTTCCCGGTCAAAAAATTAGAAATGCGAATAGTTTTTGGAGTTTCTCAGTGATATCTGGATTGCGTGTTGTCCGTCGACGTAAGATACAGGACATGGGTCAAGGAAATTGCATCATTTTGCAACCTTAGGTGCCGTCCTATCTTCACCCTTTTGTAAAAGCTAGCCTAACATTGGCATTTAAGCTAATGACATGTTTATATTATGATTCCCTTTGCGGATCGGTCCCTTATCAACTTTATTTTGTATCTCTCGTTGCATGGATAGGGATGTCATGCAATGGCCCTTACGTAGACTGCGGTTGCTAGTTGTGTAGACTGAGGACATTACACGAAAATACTCTGGTTCTGGACACAGCAAAACAGGAAGTTATTTTATTATTGTTTTATTAGCTCTATAATCCAAATATAAGGTTTAAATCGTCACTCATGTTAAATCCCTTCTGAACGCGGCTAGTGCTACCCGTGTCAGTCTAAAAGAAAACCATTGAGCTGGAAAAATATGTTGTCGTTGGTAGACACGTGAATATGAACATCCATGGTGTGACCCTATTTCAACTACCTTTTACTCTCACCATGAACACTGAACACACAATGTAGGGATCTTTCATGAGTTCCTCCTCCATCGAGGCGCCAAGGCCTTGCTAGCACTGTAGCGTAAGGTCGCCTATCAAAACTGTGTGAAAATGTGACTATCCAAGTAGAAGGTTTTACGGATGTGCTGGGTACGGAACAACAAGATATGCTTGTTTTTTCATTGGTACGATCTAGAGCCCCCTCTTACGCTATTCCGTTGTTATTTGCAAGCTACTGGAAACCAACAAGGGCATAAGAAGCGAGAACATTGCGGTGAAGAATAGAAGCCAGGAACTTTTAGACGAAGTGCATCATTTGCAACAGCGTGTGCATGACTTGACATCAGATATCAACTCCGTCGTTGCAGCAAATTTGGTCATAGAAGAAAACATGCTTGTGAGTGTCACGAGAACGAGGAGACGTGGAATAGCAGTGATCGTGGTGTTCATTTTTTTGACTACATGTAATTAGTTATACTTTTTTTTCGTATCGATCTGCTGTAGTAATTTAACTTCGAGGTGTTCAAAATTAGTGTTTCAGAATTTCAGTGTAGCGGGGAGTTCTTTGTGTGAGTGTTATATACCATGTTTTGAATCGGACATACCATTTTATTATTTGTGGCAGCATGCTGAGTTAACCATTGAAGTATAATGAGACTGTCATATTCGTTTTTTATGGGATGTGAGTAGCTGTGTCCCGTGCATGGTATGACTAATACTAGTTAAAACACAACATATGTCAAGTTCTTGTGAAAAGTATAAAATATAGGATACGCAGAATGCAAATAATAATGACATTTACTCCATTAGTATGGGGTACATACGGCGTACTCTTGGCAACAAAGTACTGGTGCGTGGCAGAAGTTAGACCAATTAAGAGAGTCTTAATAAGAGAAATGCGTTGCAAGTATAGCCCTTAACCAGCTAAAGTCTGCCTCACCAATTTAAAAAGGGTTATCACAAATTTTAGAATTAAAAATACTGGGAGTATGAGTCCCAGGTCGTCTCCCAACGAGTTGTGGGAAAGCGTGCTAATTTATTAATCAGAAATTTTTCAGAAAAGTTGAGTTTTGATCATGAGTAAAATTAATTGTAAATTAAAGTAATAAAAATAAACTAAGAATAATTATTGATATTTTAAATAAAAAGCCTTGACTGGGGAATGATTAATTGGAAGTTCTATCCTTGTTGGGGTCTTCTCAAGTGTACTGTAAAGAGGTGGTTGTTTTCACTTAGTTAACCCTTACTAAATAAAGGAAAGTCAAGTGATTGAGCTAACTCTTACCCGCAAATCCTAGTCCTCTCCCTTGGGAAGGTCTAGCGTTAGTAGGTACAGAATTAGCCAACAACGTCCAATTTAACTAAGCACTTGAGCATTCCAACTCAAGTATCTCCTCTTAATCAACCCCCATGTCAAGTAGAAATTCTACTCCATTGACATAGAATTAATACTCATATAAATATAAGAAGACATATTTAAATGAAATAAAATAGAGAATTAAAATTAATTAAAAATAAAAGTAACTCTATATATTAATAAATTCAAAATGCAACATACTTAATTGAATAGGGTCAATAAGCAACTAATAAGAGTAAAGAAATAGGGAAACAAACTAAAGTGATGTCTTCACGGAGGTAATGACTCTTCAGCATCCAAAATCCAAAGCAAAAGCATAAACTATCAATGTAAAACTAACTAGATTCAGATCTAAAACTAAAAGTAATCATAATATCAATCTATTTGAATGTGTGTGTATGCCTCTTGAGTCTCTGCATGTTCCCTAGCTTTAGTCTGTGTTTCTGGGCCAAAAATTGGGTCAAAACGCGGCCCGAAATCGCCCCCAGCGTATTCTGTTATTTTTGCAGATCGCACAGGTCACGCGTACACGTCGTCCACGCGTTCGCGTCGCTCAGTGTTTTTTCTTGTCACGCGTTCGCATCGTCCACGCGTTCGCGTCATTCATGCAGATTCCACTCCACGCGTTTTCGTCAGGAACGCGTTCGCGTCGCTGCGATTTCTTCATTTCGTGCGCTCGCGTGAGCCATGCGATCGCGTCAGTGCTTGCTGGTCATCTCCTTGGTTTCTTGTGTTCCTTCCATTTTTGCAAGCTTCCTCTCTATTCTCTAAGCCATTCTTGCCCTATGAAACCTGAAACACTTAACACACGGATCACGACATCGAATGGTATAAAGGAGAATCAAAATACATAATTAAAAGATCTCTAAGAAGCAAGTTTTTAACCATGGAACAATTTTGGGAAGGAATTGTAATATCATGCTAATCATATGAATAAATAGATAAAGACTTGATAAAATCACTCAATTAAACACAATATAAATCATAAAATAATATTTTATCAAGTACCGACGAGGAGTCTGCGGCATCACAGTCTAGCCGCCGCATATGATATCAACGCACACAAGCGGCGGCTCCATCAGGGAAGTAGCGAACCCTCCCCTATAATTAAAGCTTGCTGATTGCCATGTGACTCGGCCACTCACCTTTTAAGACAGTGACTCTTTGTCGACTTTCTAAATGAATATGCTCCAACAATATCTCCATCACTAAAACACCGTTAGAACGTCTTACGCGCCTCTTCTTATTTTCGCGCAGTGTGATCATACACCCTTGATAATGTGATTCTATGGAACACCAAACCATCCAACATCTCCTAACTTGATAAATGGGTCAACACACATCGAATATAGGTCAATCTTTCACCATATGGTCATCATTCCGACCGGGTTTGTTCATACCCAATCAGATATGGACTTCCATCGTGCATCCCTATCACTTACACATGTTGAATTGACCTACGGTCTATCTTAATTTTGTCCAGACAAAAAATGTCTGTATCAAAAATGACTACATGTGTTACAACTACTACATTACGACCACCCCAATTGATCCACAAAGCCATACCAAGATGGAACAATAAGCCCATTCCGAGATCGTTCAGTTGTACATCATTTATGTACCCATGCTTCCATCCTCCGTGTGCGGAGTTAAGGGCATTACAGTGCAAAAAGTTGTCTCTGATGTGCTTCTTTGAGATGTCGATAACGTAGTAGTTGTCAGTTTCCTTCTGGTATCCAAATGCGTATCCAATAACGGCTTGTACGTATAGGGTGTCAATCGGATCTTGCAAATGCTGGGTGACTTATAAGAGTGAGTTCCAGACCATGAGACCTAAATTAAAACCCTACTGACTATACCGGATACGGATCATACCGTAATCAGATCCAATAACACTCCATCATCCGTTTAGGACCCAGTTGAACTAGCATTGGCATGGCTACTCTTCCTCCAGTGAGACAGTCTAGAAGACAGAAAGATCTACTTGAAAATCACATCTCCTAGTCACCAATTTGGAGTAAAACCATGGGATGTATTTTGATGTTTGCAAACGTGTTGTCCTTAGTTAATATTCGGAAGACAGCCGGACATGAGAAGTCGTGCTTACCACTCTGCATCTCGCTGCCGTCTTCGGGTTTCTCCTGGTGAAAATCTCCAGCAATATATTATCCGAAAAGACCTGATCTCCCATCTAAGCTAATGATGCCACCAACTGATATGAAATATACAAACGGACTTGATCCAGCAATATATGGCATTGTTTTATATATGATATGAAACATACAGACAAACTTGCAATTATTACATGCTTCAGGTTCAGTAACAGTTTTCCCAAAAACACAAATGAGAACAATGGAGATGAGTTTGAACCACGAAACGAGTAAAGCCAAGAACAAATGGCAGCTGCTTTGATGCATCATCGATCCATACATTTGAGGAGGTAGCCAATGGTCTTTCAGAACGTACGGGGACATACCTAAAAAATATGCAATGAAATAAAATCATGTTGTATTTAGTATATAATTAATAATTAATTATAAATTTTGATACAACATTAAAATAAAAAATCCAGAATGGGATGGTCAAATTTGAATAAGTTCACATCGTGGGATCGATGTTGTGTTTTAAAATTAAAAGAAAAGTTAAACTTCACAAATCAGAATAAAAGATATAATTTGCTCTTTAATTGTGCATACCTTTAATTTGCAACAAAAAAACTTCAATTCATTTTAAAACTTTTTACACTCAATATGGCAAAAAAATACAAGGTGTATTGGTGGTTAGGGCTTAGTGTTTATAATTACTATGATTTGGTTAGTGGTTTAGGGTTTAAGGATTAGGGTTTAGGGTTTAAGATTTAAGATTTAGAGTTTTCGATTTTTGGGGTTTAGGGTTTAGGATTTAGGGTTTAGATACAAGGTGTATACAAGATTAAAGGTTTGTTGGTATATGGTTTAAGAGTTTAGGGTTTAGGGGTTGAAGATTTAGGGTCTAGAGATTATGGTTTATAGTTTAGGATTTAAGATTTAGGATACAAAGTGTATACTAAATTAAAGGTTTGGGGGTATATGGTTTAACGGTTTAGGGTTTAAGGTCTAGGGATTACGGTTTATGATTTAGGATTAATGGTTTCAGGTTTAGGATTCAGGGTTTAAGGCTTAGGATTTAGGGTATAGGATTCAGGGTTTAGGGCTAAGGATTTCGAGTTTATACTAAATTAAAGGTTTGATGGTATAGGATTTAGGGTCTAGGACTTATGGTTTAAGGTTTAGAGTTTAGGGTATATACTATATTTTTTTTAGTATAACTCCAATAAATATTTTTTTGCTATATTTATTTGTGCTATAATAATTAAATAAGTAATGTAACACCCTACCACACAGAGTCTTATGCTTAAGTCATAATTCAGAGATGGCAAGGTATTACGACCTCTAAAAGAAAAATTTAGTACATATAGTAGTATGAATGATTGATTATAACTATGAGCCTTTGTAGAAAAAGGGGTAAACAAAAACCGTAACTTGAAAGCGCAACACTCCGATTGATAACGTAACGAACAGAGATAAGCTAACGCGAGATTATATATATACAAAGGAGTGCCAAAAACAGGAATATCAAGACTCAAAATCCGATTGCGAAGATAATCGGTCCGAGCATAATAATATATACATATAAAAAAATAAGGAAACCCCAAAGGAAACCCAAAGGGACACAAATACAGAAACCTATTCTCCAAAATCCCCTCTAGAATGAGTCATCACAGTTTGTATTATGTAATGGAGATAAAAGTATCTAAGCAAAACATATAAACTAAAACAGAGTCCCGAGAACAAAGGATCTTCGCTAATCCGGAAGTCTCCAGCATGCCTCAACGAGAAGCCTCGCGTCTTGCATCTGAAAAACCACAAATTCCGCATGGGTGAGAACCAGAGGTCCTCAGCATGGTAACAGCTTCCACATATATAATACATAATAATAGAGGAAAGCCGAAGGCAATCCTAGAACTTCCTCCAGATAATATCAAAGCTTATAAACAAGCTAAACCATAAGTGGCAACTGCCTAAAGATCCTTCAGTCTAACTAATACTTCCCTTTCCAATTCCTTCAAACCTCCCAACCACCAGCAGGAGTATAATATAGCAAACACAGTTATATCAGACAAGAGATTTACAAATAGGAACAGATAAGGCATTTAGACAAATAGCAAGTAATATGCAGTCAAATAGGCAATCTCAAACAATTCATATAGTATGCATATGATGAATGCCTGTCCCTAGTAGCTGATGATATCATCTGTCGGTTATAGAGCCAACCCGACAAGCCCTGGTAGCTAACCATTGGACTGCCCTCTGTCGCGCATCCCCAACTCGAGTTATATTCATCATAAACTTGATCATAATCATGATCCATATCCATCACCCTCACTGGTGAATATTTACGGGGGCGAGCTCATCCGGGCCTTTCACAGTGCCCGGCCACACTTACGACATAGGGTCAAAAGAGCTTCGAGTCTCGACTTGGAGCACGTGGTGGCTAGCCACTGCTTTCTCCCAGGGAAACTCTCATCTCCAATAGTGGAAGTGCAACATTCACAATTCATTCAACAGCATATATGCATTTGCACTTAGCCATAATCATGGCTCCGCCGTAACACGGCAATAATCTAGTCATCAGGCTCATGGTTAAATCCATAACCAGCCAATTCATTAACAATTACGGCCCTTCGGCCCATGGCATAACAAGCACTTCCACCGCCATCCTCCGCATCTCACATAATCATCTTTGATCCTCATTGATCATTCATTTTTCCCTTGCTTCACTCGCAAGTTACCATGTTCACTAGCTCCTTGTCTCATTGCTAGGTGTATCATAATAATTTAAGACATAAGTGGTGAGATCAGAGGCTTAGAAGTATGAAATTTGGCTTTTAAAACTCAAAAATCAACTTTGGAATGAAAACAGGGCCACGCGTACGCGCACTCCACGCGCACGCGTGGATGGCCACAAAACTCATCAACACGCAAGCGTCATACACGCGGACGCGCGGGTTGAAAAATAGCCAAACGACGCGTAAGCGTCAGCCACGCGTACGCGTGGGTGCTCTTACGCCCCAGGCACAAAACTGGCACAACTCTCTGGAAAATGGCTGGGCATTTGGTGCAGCGCATCGATGTGCTCGCGCACACCACACGCACGCGTGGATGGTGCTTTCTCGAAGAACGGCGCGTACGCGCCAAGTGCACCCACGCGCGGGGGGTCATTCTGCTAAAAATTTTCTAAGCTGCAGAATTCACAGATTCAACCCCCAATCTTCCGACGGACATAACTTTCTCATTTTAAATTGTTTTTCACCCGTTCTTTCAACGGCATGGACATCCCGGATCCAATTTCATTTCTAAACAAGTTTGGTACAAAACGGGGATCCGTGGTCCAAGTTATGTCTCATCAAAATATGCCCAAAAATCATGTTTTCATACAAAACCACAAGGTGCCATTTTCAAAACAAACCATTTTCAACTCTTTTCAAAATCAACCAAAACATGCCAATTTTAACCCTTTTGAAATCAATTAAAATGTACCAAAATCAACATCAAGCCATCTTTAACTCACACATTGACACTTTACCAAAATTCCCAAAGTCACCATCTAACCATTTTAACACCTCTCAATCAAATGGCTAAAGGACAAACATAATATCATGTCATACATCCTTCCTCATCCCTATTTCCAATAATACCATTTCAAATCAACCATCATTATACATAATCAACATCATACTCACCATCAACGTGGTACCACCCATCAATTCAACCTCAATCATCCATCAAGCATATATCACAACATGCATTTCTTATATATCACACAATCAAGGCATCAATATTCATAATCACATATATGATCACATCATATATCTCAACTATTCAATAACATCAACAATTCAATGCCTATCTTAGGGCCTCTAGCCTAAGTATTTCCTACCACATTACATATTAGATACGGGAAACCGAGACCATACCTTAGCCGATTTCCCAAGCTCAACCGGAACACTTCCAAACCACTTGTCCACAAGCTCTCAAGGTATCAACACCTCCAAGAACAGATTTATCACACAAAACCCTCTTCCAAGCTTTCCAAAATCACCAATCAAGCTCCAATATTCATATATACACAACCTAAGCCACAATCATCATACCCATACGCAACATCTCAATACCCAAACATCATAGAACAACAAACTATACTAGGGTTGAGAATCTTACCACACCCAAGGTCCAAGGAGACAAGATTAACCTTCTCCTTCAAGAGAGTTGGGCCCTATAACATCAAAGAACCCAAAATCTCAATATTTTTGCTCATGAAACTCGAAATCAAAGCTGGAAATTCGAAGAGCAAAACGTGGCTTACCTCAAGATTGATTGTATGGGTTTTGTAGATCTCTCTGCGGTGAACGCGTGGCTGCAAACGGTGCGGCAATCGGAGCTCTAGATCAAAAGTTATGGTGGTTTGAAGATCAAATGAGAGATAGAAGTTTGAGAGAGTGTTCTTCCCCTCCCTTACTCCATTTCAGCGTGTTTGAGAGTGTTGTGAGGAGAGAGAGTGCTGAAATGAGTGTTTTAGGGTTTAGTTATGTTGGGCCAAGGGCCCACTTTGGGTCTGGTTGGCTCGGTTTGGCCCGTTCGGTCCAATCTTGGTCCGATTTCTATAAAATTGGTACCGAAATTCTCGTCTCAATCTCCTCTATCATATTAAGCCATAAAAATCACATTTTTGGCTTTCTAGAATAAATTCTCATTTATGGGTTAATTAGCCGTTAATTAACCGGATCTTACATTCTACCCACCTAATTGGGAATTTTGCCCACAAAATTCAAATTCAATTACCTGAGAATAAGTGCGGATAATCCGTTCACATCTCCGACTCAAGTTCCCAAGTGTGTTCCTCAACACCGCCTCAACTCCAAGCCACTTTGACTAATGAATCCTCTTTTCCACGCAACCGTTTGATACTAGTATCATCAATTCTAACTGGAGCCACTGGAAGCGTCAAATCTTCTCTTAACTGAACCGATTCAGGTTCTATCACATGGCTAGCATCAGGAGTGTACTTCCGAAGCTGTGACACGTGAAACACATCGTGCAGGTTCAAAAGATGAGGTGGTAGGGCCATCCGATACACCACCGTTCCAATCCTCTCCAGGATCTGAAATGGACCGATGTATCGAGGATTCAACTTCTTCGCTTTAATCGCCCTACCTACTCCTGTGGTTAGAGTAACCTTCAGGAAAACATGATCTCCTTCCTCAAATTCCAATGGCTTCCGCCTCTGATCGGCATAATTCTTCTGGCGACTCTGCGCCGTAAGCATCCTATCTCGGATTTTCTTGACTTGTTCAGTGGTCTCAGCTATCATCTCCGGCCCCAACAAGCCTTTCTCTCCAGCTTCATACTAACATAGCGGAGATTGACATTTTCTCCCATACAATGCCTCATACGGAGCCATTTTGATGCTTGCATGGTAACTATTATTGTGTGCAAACTCCACTAACGGCATATACCGATCCCAACTCGCCGGTTGGTCCAAAACACAAGCTCTCAACATATCCTCTAGGGTTTGGATCGTCCTCTCGGATTGACCATCTGTTTGAGGATGGTAAGTTGTACTCAAACTTAATCGGGTTCCAAAAGCTTTCTGAAATGCACCCCAGAACCTCGAAGTGAAACGAGGATCTCTATCAGAAATTATAGTAGCAGGTACACCATGAAGTCTCACAATCTCCTTTATGTATAACCGTGCTAGCTCCTCAAGGGTGTAAGTCATCCGAATGGGTAAAAAGTGAGCTGACTTGGTCAGTCGGTCCACGATCACCCAGATAGCATCAAAACCAGTCCTAGTCCTTGGCAATCCCGACACAAAGTCCATTGCAATACTTTCCCACTTCCATTGCAGAACCTCTAAAGGTTGCAACATCCCGGAAGGTCTTTGATGTTCGATTTTTACCTTTTGACAAGTTAAGCACTTTGAAACATATTCCGCCACATCATTCTTCATACCCGGCCACCAAAACATCGCCTTTAAATCATGGTACATCTTAGTACTTCCCGGGTGAATGGAGAATCCGCTTTTGTGTGCCTTCTTTAAGATATCTTGCCTCAAAATGCCAACATCCGGCACAATGATCCTACCCTTGAATCTCCATAATCCATCTTTTTCTTCTGACACTCTCCACTGTTTTCCATGCTCGATAGCCGGTAACACCTTCCATAACGCTTCATCATTTTCATGAGCCTTTAGGAGTTCGGACTTAAAGTCACTTGAGATTTCTAATTGGCTCAAGCACAGAGTTCCAAATACTTCTCGAGCACCAATTTTTAGACTTTCGAATCCCTTGAGCAACTTCTCTTCTTGAAGGATCATCCAAGACGCATATAACAACTTCCGACTTAACGCATCCGCCACTACATTCGCCTTTCCCGGATGGTAATTCAACTCAAAGTCGTAGTCCTTCAATAATTTCATCCACCTTCTCTGCCTCATATTAAGTTCTTTCTGATCAAAGAGATATTTCAAGCTCTTGTGATCGGAGAAGACTTGGAACTTAACCCCATAGAGATAATGCCTCCACACCTTCAAGGCAAACACAACCGCGGCGAGTTCCAAATCGTGCGTAGGGTAGCTAACTTCGTGAGGTCTCAACTGTCGTGAGGCATACGCCACCACATTATGATGCTGCATCAGCACGCACCCTAGACCTTTTAGTGAGGCATCATAGTACACCTCAAAAGGCTCGTTCGGCTCAGGTAACACTAACACAGGTGCAGTGGTCAACTTTTTCTTCAACGTCTGAAAGCTCTCCTCGCACTCAGGAGTCCAAACAAACGAAGTGTCTTTGCGGGTTAACTTTGTCAATACTCACCACGTGACCCAAAAACTTTACCTCACTCTTCCAAAACTCACACTTAGACAGTTTCGCATAGAGTTTCTTCTCCTTTAAAATCTGCAACACGGTCCTCAAGTGTTCCGTATGCTCTTCTTCAGTCTTAGAGTAAATCAATATGTCGTCAATGAAGACAACAACAAATTTATCCAGAAACGGATGGAACACTCTATTCATGTAATCCATAAACACTGCAGGAGCGTTCGTCAACCCAAAAGAAATTACAGTGTACTCGTAATGACCATAACGAGTCCTGAAAGCAATATTAGGTATATCCTCACCCCTCACCCTTATCTGGTGATAACCGAATCGCAAATCGATTTTGGAGAAAACCCCAACTCCTTGTAACTGATCCATGAGATCATCAATCCTTGGCAATGGGTACTTATTCTTTATGGTGACCTTGTTCAGCTGCCTGTAATCCACACAGAGCCGCATACTTCCATCTTTCTTCTTTACCAGTAACACTGGAGCACCCCACGGGGAAACACTTGGTCGGATAAAGCTCTTACCCAACAATTCCTCTAACTGAGACTTTAGCTCGGCCATCTCTAACGACGACATTCTATAAGGAGCACTTGAGATTGGTCCTGCCCCAGGTACCAATTCAATAGCAAACTTGACCTCTCGGGTAGGTGGAAATTCCTTAATATCATCGAGAAACACTTCCGGAAACTCACACACTACCGGAATCTGATCCAACCTTTGATCATCACCTGAAACACCCGCGGTTAACAATAGAATACCCTGACATTCGATTCCGGAACAGTTCACCATCATCGAATTCAAGTAATAATTATTCACCACAACCGGCCCTTCTGTATCTTCTGGCATAAAGTACACCGACTTTGTAGAACAATCAAGTAGGACATGGTTCTCAGATAACCAGTCCAACCCCAAGATAAGATCAAGACCGATCATCGGTAAGCAGATTAAATTATGGACAAAATCACGCTGCTTGAACCTAAACGAAACTTTCAGGCATCCTAGCCTAGTTACCATGGCTTCATGGGTAGCATTATATACTTTTAGGTCATAACCTAAGGTTATGATCTTTAATCCTAACTCATGGGCTTTCTCAAATGCAATGAATGAATGTGATGCTCCCGAATCAAATAAAGCATTTAAAGTTTGACCAGCCATTTCACAGTTACCTCGAATGAGTGTCTCGGATCCCTCTGCACCCTTAGCTGAGGTGGTGAACACCCGACCAGTCTGTTGTGCTTTCCCAGCACCTTGCTTCTGCTGCTCCGGACAACTTGCGGCTCTATGTCCCGCCTTTTCACAATTGTAGCACAAACCCCATCCGGCCTTGCATGGTACTCCCGGATGGTGACTCCCACACCTAGAACAAGCTTGATTATTCTGAGGCTGCTTCCCAAACCTTCTCCCTTGGGAGTAGTTGTTGTTGGGCCTCCTAAAGGAACCTCCCCTCTTGAAAGGCGGACCTCTAGGTGCAAAGCTCTTCCCTCGATTCTGTGGAAATGATCCTTTGTGACTTCCTTTCTCAGCGGCTGCCCTCTTCACACACTCTTCAGCAACCCTACACTTGTTTACCAACTCGGAAAAAGTCCTAATCTCCATTGGTCCCACTGAGCTGAAAATATCACTCCGGAGTCCTCCTTCATACTTAACGCATTTCCATTCCTCATATTCCCTTGGAGTCCCTTGACACATACGAGAGAATCTGAACAGCTCCTCAAACTTGTCAGTATACTCAGATACGGACATAGTACCCTGCTTCAGCTGCAACAATTTAAGCTCCTTGGCCGTCCTAGCAGAAGTCGGAAAGTACTTCTTATAGAACTCCTATTGGAAGACATCCCAGGTGATATAATCATCACCCTACTGCAGGAGGCGTCAGATACCCTGCCACCAATGCGACGCTTCACCAGTGAGTAAATAGGTAGCGAAATCCACACGCTTCCCTTCAGGTACCACCTGCGCTTGTAGTGCTCGTTCCATGGCCTGAAACCATGTATCGGCTTCAGTCGGGCTAGTAGTTCCCTTGAACTTCGGTGGATTAACCTTCAAAAAGTTTGCCAGTGTCATCGGACCCTGAACTCCACCTCCGTCATTACCATGGTTGTTCATCTGTTGACCAAGAGCCTCAGCAGTGGCTTGCATAGCAGCAGCCATGTTCTCCAACGCAGTCATAAAGTTCACCAGGTCATTAGGGTTAGTCTCCGGTGCACGAGCATTCGTATGACCTCTCCCACGACCTCTACCGCGTCCACGAGGCGCCATCTGGTTCCTATACACACCAAACAATCGATATTAAGTTGATCAGTCTCAATATCGGAAGTTTAGTGCTTCAAAGTCCCAAATGCATGCTCATGAACGTTTATGCCAATTATATCAAGCAGATATACTAATAGCACATAACACACATACAGAGAATGCACAGAAGCATAGTCAGTCCGTCCCTCAGGCTCTACAGGAACGAACTGCTCTGATACCATAATGTAACACCCTACCATACAGAGTCTTATGCTTAAGTCATAATTCAGAGATGGCAAGGTATTACGACCTCTAAAACAAAAATTTAGTACATATAGTAGTATGAATGATTGATTATAACTAGGAGCCTTTGTAGAAAAAGGGGTAAACAAAAACCGTAACTCGAAAGCGCAACACTCCGATCAATAACGTAACGAACAGAGATAAGCTAACGTGAGATTATATATATACAAAGGAGTGCCAAAAACAGGAATATCAAGACTCAAAATCCGGTTGCAAAGATAACCGGTCCAAGCATAACAATATATACATATAATAAAATAAGGAAACCCCAAAGGAAACCCAAAGGGACACAAATACAGAAACCTATTCTCCAAAATCCCCTCTAGATGGAGTCATCACAGTTTGTATTATGTAATGGAGATAAAAGTATCTAAGCAAAACATATAAACCAAAACAGAGTCCCGAGAACAAAGGATCTTCGCTAATCCGGAAGTCTCCAGCATGCCTCAACGAGAAGCCTCGCATCCTGCATCTGAAAAACCACAAATTCCACATGGGTGAGAACCAGAGGTCCTCAGCATGGTAACAGCTTCCACATATATAATACATAATAATAGAGAAAAGCCGAAGGCAATCCTAGAACTTCCTCCAGATAATATCAAAGCTTATAAACAAGTTAAACCATAAGTGGCAACTGCCTAAAGATCCTTCAGTCTAACTAATACTTCCCTTTCCAATTCCTTCAAACCTCCCAACCACCAGCAGGAGTATAATATAGCAAACACAGTTATATCAGACAAGAGATTTACAAATAGGAACAGATAAGGCATTTAGACAAATAGCAAGTAATATGCAGTCAAATAGGCAATCTCAAACAATTCATATAGTATGCATATGATGAATTCCTGTCCCTAGTGGCTGATGATATCATCTGTCGGTTATAGAGCCAACCCGACAAGCCCTGGTAGCTAACCATTGGACTGTCCCTCTGTTGCGCATCCCCAACTCGAGTTATACTCATTATAAACTTGATCATAATCATGATCCATATCCATCACCCTCACTGGTGAATATTTACGGGGGCGAGCTCATCCGGGCCTTTCACAGTGCCCGGCCATACTTACGACATAGGGTCAAAAGAGCTTCGAGTCTCGACCTGGAGTACGTGGTGGTTAGCCACTGCTTTCTCCCAGGGAAACTCTCATCTCCAATAGTGGAAGTGCAACATTCACAATTTATTCAACAGCATATATGCATTTACACTTAGCCATAATCATGGCTCCACCGTAACACGGCAATAATATAGCCATCAGGCTCATGGTTAAATCCATAACCAGCCAATTCATTAATAATTACGGCCCTTCGGCCCAAGGCATAACAAGCACTTCCACTGCCATCCTCCGCATCTCACATAATCATCTTTGATCCTCATTGATCATTCATTTTTCCCTTGCTTCACTAGCAAGTTACCACGTTCACTAGCTCCTTGTCTCATTGCTAGGCGTATCATAATGATTTAAGACATAAGTGGTGAGATCAGAGGCTTAGAAGTATGAAATTTGGCTTTTAAAACTCAAAAATCAACTTTGGGATGAAAACAGGGCCACGCGTACGCGCACTCCACGCGCACGCGTAGATGGCCACAAAACTAATCAACGCGCAAGCGTCATACACGCGGACGCGCGGGTTGAAAAATAGCCAAACGATGCGTAAGCGTCAGCCACGCGTACGCGTGGGTGCTCTTACGCCCCAGGCACAAAACTGGCACAACTTTGGCACAACTCTCTGGAAAATGGCTGGGCATTTGGTGCAGCGCATCGACGCGCTCGCGCACACTACGCGCACGCGTGGATGGTGCTTTCTCGAAGAACTGCGCGTAGGCGCCAAGTGAGCCCACGCGCGGGGGGTCATTCTGCTAAAAATTTTCTAAGTTAAAAGCTGCAGAATTCACAGATTCAACCCCCAATCTTCCGACGGACATAACTTTCTCATTTTAAATCGTTTTCCGCCCGTTCTTTCAACGACATGGACATCCCGGATCCAATTTCATTTCTAAACAAGTTTGGTACAAAACGGGGATCCGTGGTCCAATTTATGTCTCATCAAAATATGCCCAAAAATCATGTTTTCATACAAAACCACAAGGTGCCATTTTCAAAACAAACCATTTTCAACTCTTTTCAAAATCAACCAAAACATGCCAATTTCAAACCTTTTTGAAATCAATTAAAATGTACCAAAATCAACATCAAGCCATCCTCAACTCACACATTGACACTTTACCAAAATTCCCAAAGTCACCATCTAACCATTTTAACACCTCTCAATCAAATGGCTAAAGGACAAACATAATATCATGTCATACATCCTTCCTCATCCCAATTTCCAATAATACCATTTCAAATCAACCATCATTATACATAATCAACATCATACTCACCATCAACATGGTACCACCCATCAATTCAACCTCAATCATCCATCAAGCATATATCACAACATGCATTTCTTATATATCACACAATCAATGCATCAATATTCATAATCACATATATGATCACATTATATATCTCAACCATTCAACAATTGACATTTTAACAAAATTCCTAAAACTACCTCCAACCATTTTAACACTTCTCAATTAATGGCTAAAGGACAAACACAATCTCATGTCATACATCCTTCTCATCCCAGTTTCCAATAATATCAATTTCAAAATCAACCATCATTATACATGATCAACATCATACTCACCATCCACATGGTACCACCCATCAATTCAACCTCAATCATCCATCAAGCATATATCACAACATGCATTTCTTATATATCACACAATCAAGGCATCAATATTCATAATCACATATATGATCACATCATATATCTCAACTATTCAATAACATCAACAATTCAATGCCTATCTTAGGGCCTCTAGCCTAAGTATTTCCTACCACATTACATATTAGATACGGGAAACCAAGACCATACCTTAGCCGATTTCCCAAGCTCAACCGGAGCACTTTCAAACCACTTGTCCACAAGCTCTCAAGGTATCAACACCTCCAAGAATAGATTTATCACACAAAATCCTCTTCCAAGCTTTCCAAAATCACCAATCAAGCTCCAATATTCACATATACACAACCTAAGCCACAATCATCATACCCATACGCAACATCTCAATACCCAAACATTATAGAACAACAAACTATACTAGGTTTGAGAATCTTACCACACCCAAGGTCCAAGGAGACAAGATTAACCTTCTCCTTCAAGAGAGTTGGGCCCTATAACATCAAAGAACCCAAAATCTCAATATTTTTGCTCATGAAACTCAAAATCAAAGCTGGAAATTCGAAGAGAAAAACGTGGCTTAACTCAAGATTGATTGTATGGGTTTTGTAGAGCTCTCCGCGGTGAACGCGTGGCCCCAAATGGTGCGGCAATCGGAGCTCTAGATCAAAAGTTATGGTGGTTTGATGATCAAATGAGAGATAGAAGTTTGAGAGAGTGTTCTTCCCCTCTCTTACTCCATTTCAGCGTGTTTGAGAGTGTTGTGAGGAGAGAGAGTGCTGAAATGAGTGTTTTAGGATTTAGTTATGTTGGGCCAAGGGCCCACTTTGGGTCTGGTTGGCTCGGTTTAGCCCGTTCGGTCCAATCTTGGTCCGATTTCTATAAAATTGGTACCGAAATTCTCGTCTCAATCTCCTCTATCATATTAAGCCATAAAAATCACATTTTTGGCTTTCTAGAATAAATTCTCATTTATGGGTTAATTAACCGGATCTTACAAGTAAAAAGTGAAGAGTAAAAATAATTTTGTTTTTAAAATTATATGTCATTCAATTTTTTTTTAATTAATGGTCTATATATTTTTTTCTTACTTACAAAGAGAATTATTTATTTATTTTCAAATATAACTTGAAGAAAATATATATAGAAATGACATGATGAAAATAATAATCAAAATAGTAATAAGGGTCATAATAATAAATTTATAGTAATCTTTTATAAGAAGTACTGTAATAATAATATTTAGGTCATAATAATAATATTCATGTAATAATGAAAATATTTATTTTTTTATGTTTTCATCGTTTTTTATGTCATTCTTTTTTATGGAATGACATGAATTATATTTAATTATAATAATGGGGAGACGTGGCTAATATATATAGTTCATTCAGGTGACTGTGGAGTTTTGAAAATCGTGCAGGGAGGGGGAGGATTTGACGTCTATGGTGTGTAGGAATTGATCCTCTAAATTGTTAAAAAAATTGAGGGAGTAAAATGTGAATTTTAACCTTTTATTGTTCTTTTTCACATGTTTTTTATTGGTCATACTTATAAAATTAATGGTAAGAGATCACACTTTATTCCCTTAATTGTTAAAAAAAAATTAAAAGGATCTATTTCTGTGATGTGCAGGCTATGAATAAATAAATAAATCAATCAATAAACAATACAAATTTAAGCGAAGCTTGTTCCCCACATCGTGCCATTATTGCTGGCTTGTACAGTTGTATCCCAGCAATCAGCATGAGGGATGTGACGCTCATCTTCCCTGGTACAGTGAGCCATCAACCGAAATTACGTTGCATCAAAATATATCTCAGGATCCACTTAGAAAATCAGCAAATATCGTACCACTATGAACAGCTACCAATTGGCCACGTCATCGATCCGTTCACGTATCCAGTGTTCTCTAACCATTCAGGTATCCGTCATAATGAAAAATACGGACAAAAAAGCCTAAATTGCAAATTCAAAATAAAAAAAAATAGAAAAACTTTCACTGAAGTTAACGTAAAAATTATGTTATTTTGTACGTACGAGGTTCAAGTGTATTTACTACGCTTTTTAATTTACATATGGTGCTAGAGTACGTGCTGGACTCCATTATGGGGAAGGGGTGTGCTTAACATGTTTGTGGTGTTAGGAGGGAACAACTCGGATCCTGCGAGTTGACACCACCCACACGGACAGTCCGATTTCATTCACCATGTGATTTCAGCTCTCAGTTCACCAAAACAATTTCTATCTGTACTCAAAACGGAGGATCCGAGTTCTTTTCAAAATCAAAGCATGGAACTCGGACCATGCGACTTGTACTACATTGCATATTAAAAAACCACGTTAAGGTAACACGGAGGGTCCGATTTATAGCACCCCAAATTTTATTTCTCATTAGCATACAAATCGGACCGTGCGATTTGATAGGCAAAATTTATAAACAAAGAAAACGCACGGTCCGAGTTCTTCTCTGTGACACTGACAAAAAGCTGTTCCACATATACGTCTAGTCCCCCATACTTCCATATCCAAAAAAAGCA
Source organism: Arachis ipaensis (assembly GCF_000816755.2). Lineage (NCBI taxonomy): Eukaryota > Viridiplantae > Streptophyta > Magnoliopsida > Fabales > Fabaceae > Arachis > Arachis ipaensis. The sequence continues at coordinate 126,233,558 of NC_029792.2, read as the reverse complement.
CACGTATAGGTTCCATTTCGATAAAATTGAGCCTATTTACTACCAATATTGTCAAAACTTAAGTTAATATCTAAACATCTTGAAAAAGTAACGTGCCTGTGTTTCATCCAATAACTAGGTACCATTTTCGCATAAGTTTTTTAATTTCGAAACTAAAAATACAAATAATTGGATTGAATTGGCTTATGATATAATTGACTCACTAGACATTTTTCTTTAACTGTTAAGGTAAAAACATACAACTTTTCACATTTCAGTCGTACGGGTTACTGTATACATATATGGCCAAGTCTATGGTGTTTGTGAATTGGTGCCTAAATTTTGTCTAACTTACTTTTGGTAGTAAATTTTGATTTTTTTAAAATTCTTTATTTTTATATTTTTAAATTAAATCTTGATTTATAACCTTTTTTGGTAAGTAGACATCACCTTTTAAATTATTTATTTTTACATATATATACATAATATTAAATTATTAAGAAGAATTTTCGCACTAAAAAAACAGAGAATAGAAAGAGACATGCTTGCTAAAGAAGCCGCATACGAGGGAGAGTGAGGACATAACAGTACACAACCGATGTGACACCTTCCGATATGGCGCCGAGTGCCTATAAAGATACCGTAAACAACAACCCTTGGCGGTACTAATTGGTCCCTTGTGTATTCACCTTGTTATACGAATTTCCCCTTTCATTTCTCCTTCCAAGCATTTATCATCAGGAAAGTGATAACAAAGCGTCCGACAGACACCATCTATGTTCTCGATGATGTTTGGATGCTAATTGTCGCGAAAGCCGCAACAAACTCCATCCAGGACTTGTGCAGTTTCAAGATGTCGTGTACCGCTACGCGCAATGCAGGGGAGGAGGATATTGTGTACCAATGCGCCTCGATTCCATATACACGGCAAATTCGGTGGAGCTGGGATCATCAGGACCGGAAGGCAATAAACTTCTTAGAGCGATGCATGCATAAAGGACACCCAGACATTCTATTTCAGGCCAGTGTGTGAGAGCTCTTCATTCGACAGCATCATGATGTGGGGATGGAAATGTTGCATTCTGCCACAGCCCACGGCCATGTGTTCGCCCAGTACGTACTGTCAATGATGCTGATGCTTCGTAACGATGACGACGAGGCAAAGAACAAGGGAATCAAAACATTTCATGCACTTGAGGCGTCCGGTGCACTAACAATATGCAAAGTGGGGTTCCGAGAGGTTATCAAACGTTCATGGCCAACTCAACGTAGTGTGCCTATACTAAATGGAGATAATCAATTTTGTGTTTCGAATACATGCCCAAGCCATGGCAACATGGGGTTATTTACAACTGTCACTGCCATGGAAGAGGGTGGCACATAGACGACGGTGATGGAGGTTCTAGTCACGTTCCATGTATACATTGCTGCACCGACTATGAGTTGATACTGTTTGTCAACCACTTCTAAGATTTGGTTCAGATTTCCTTTCCATCAAGCAAGATAACTCGTATTTTTCTAATATATGTATTCTTTTATTTTTTTTTGGTGACTTCTAGTATATGTATTTTGAACTTTTATATATTATCAGACAAGTTTTATTCTAAAGTGGCTATTCAAATTTATTGTGTAATAATAAATCCCCACAAAGTTTGACCACTGGGAGAATTTGAAAAGTTGACCAAGGTCATGCATGGAATATTTGTTGTTTTTATTCGTCTGAATACTAAGTAAGTCATGCATGCGATGTTTGCTATTTTTTTCACTTGACATAATTTTCGTTTGAAAAGGCATTTTGTGTATCGCAGTTTAGGGTTTTTAATATATCAATAGTAATCATACAGTTGATATTTGTTGATACCAACATATTATTTTTCCTAAAAATTGTAATTCATGTGTTTTCTCATTTCCTATCCAATCCTTTTTTATAAAATCAATTTTCACTCTGAGTGCTTAAATTATCCCTTTCTGTCACTCCACATTACATTTCCAAGTTACTAGTTCTATCTAATATTATTGTGACAATCTAAATTATTACATAATCCCAAGAATATGATAACTTATAGAGTCATCACAATTATATTTAAAAGTTGAATTGTAAATTTCGTAAAATTTACGAATAATTAGTCAATAAATTAATTTTTATTAAAATAAATTAGAAATGTGAGTTTTATAGTTTAATAAGATAGAACAAAATAAAATAAAAATTTTGACACTAATTTCAAAGAATGTAGCCCAAGATTGGACCAAATGGGCCGAACTGGGCCCGTGGGCCCAACCAACCCCTTCCACTTAATGGGCTCAGCACACCTCTTCCCCAATTTTGCATGCAAACACATTGGAATCACAACCATGGGGGAAGAACACCCTCCACACCCAAACCTTCACTCACACAATCAAACCCACATAACTTTTCACTCCGAGTTCCGATCGCCACACCGTTTGCAGCCACGCATTCGCGTCGTCGAGCTCTACAAAGCCCAGAACATTGTAAGGTAAGAAAGTCATGTTTTCTTCCTTAATTTTCTCATTTCCAGTTTCAAAATTCAAGAGCCAAGATGTTAAACATTGTTTAATTTCGGCGTTTATATTCAAATTAGCTTGGAGAAAACACTTAATCTTACTTCATGTGTACTTTAAAAAGGTGAAAATCCTAAAACTCTAGTTAACTCATTGATTTTGTGTTTTGGGTATTAAATTTTGGGTATACATATGTCGAAATGTGTATTAGGTGTGTATATATGTAAATTGGAGACTTGATGGAGCTTTAGGTGTCATTACCTTGGATTCTTGGGGCTGAATTTTGGACATTTTGGTGGTGCTCTTGGGTTATATGAGAAAATCAGCCAAGGTATGGTTTAGGTTTTTGGTATTTAATATGTAATGTCTTGTGAAAACTTAGGTTAGATGATCATAGGATAGGTTGGAACGTATGAGTATGTTTAATGCATAGCGCCTTGATGATGATTGTGATATGAATTGAGTATTTGCTGCATGGTTATTGTTTATGATGATGCTATGTTGTTAGGTGATGAGTTGATGATGGTGATATGAGTAAATAGGAATAGATGGTGGTATATAGGTGATTTTGTTAGCATTATTGGGAAATTTATGCATATGGTTGTTTAAAATTGACGAATGGTTGTATATGGTAATATGTGATGGATGTCATGCGGTAATGAGAATTGAGGTTTGAGGTTTTTGTATAAAATAGATTTCTGGCCAAACTTCGGCAAGCCATAACTTGGCTTTCGGACTCCCGAATTGTTTCTAACTTGTTTTATATAAAATTTGGGTTCATGAAGTTTATGCCGTTTGAAGAACAGATGAAAAATGATTTAAAACGAAAAAGTTATGCGCGTCGAAAGTTTGGGGTTCAAAACTAAAATTCTGCAAACTTTCAGACTTAGCCATTTTTCTGATCAGAACACAATGTATGCATACGCATACCCTTCATTCGTGAAGGATCGTTTCTGTCCAGCATACATGCGTACGTTAACAAGTCTATGCGTACACGAAATGAGCCAAACTGCACGCCAACGAGTACGCGTGACCCCTGTTTTAGCAAAAATGGATTTTGGTGTTTCAAAGCTCAAATTTCAACCTCTAAATCTCTATTTTCATTATTTTAACCCTAGATCTTAGTAGTATGCCTAGTAGTGAGATGGAGCTTGAAATAGGTGGTAACTTGGAGATGAACAAAGTTTGAGAAGTGATGATTTAGGTATGAGGAGGTAGGGTGCCTATGTATATGTATATGTGTGTATATATATATATATATATATATATACTACTTGAAATATAAAACTAGCTAAAGAAAGGAATAAATGTTACATCTGAGTACTCTTTCTCGAAAGTGTGACCCTAGAAGATGGTGGAAGGTAAAGATCCCCTTCCTTGTTCCTCCTGGTATTGTAAAATTGCCCCCAACGAGATGGTGGGAGGTTAGTATCCCCTTCTTTGTTTCTCCTGGGCATATGAGAACGTACCTCCTGGGTAGACCCAAGAGTTGTGGTTTCACCCCCGCTTGCTCTAGGTTGGTTAGTATAGAGGCTCCCCGGGTAGACGCAAGGATTGTGGTTTTACCCCCACTTGCTCCGGGTTATGATGAGTTATGTATAAAAGTGCAATTATATGATGTATAAGGGATGATATGGCCATAATGAATGATTATGAAATGTTTATGAATGAATGTGAAATGATTATCTGAGATACGAGTTTCCCTGAGTAAAGTACCGTGGCTTGCGACCACGTTTTCCAGGTTGAGACTCGATACTCTGTTGACTCTACGACTTAAGAGGTGATCAGGCACTTATAAATTCCCAAGAAGGTTAACCCCCATTGAGCATATATATATATATATGTGTGTGTGTGTGTGTGTGTGTGTGTGAGAAAAAGGTATGCATAGACTCTTGGGGATGCGCGTCGGGGGACATTCCAGGGTTTAGTAATGCGTGAGCATCTATCCTATCTTTTCCTAGTGAATTTGCAATTGAATTGTTAACTTTAATCAAAATTTAAATACTTTTTAGCCACTATGAATGCTACTTTGAGTTGTGTGTAATTCTATTTATTTCAGGTAGCATTCAGATGGATTTGACAAGTTGTGTAGCAAAAAAGGAAGAAAGCGAATGGTGCTGTCAACCCGGACTCCTTGCACTCTAACAGAAATAACCTGAGTTATAGAAATCCAATTGACACGGTTCTAAAGGCATTGGAAAGTTAACTTTTAGAGCTTTCCAACGATATATAATAGTATACCCTTTCTCTGCATTCTGTACGGCCAAGATGGCGCCTAACTTGGAATTTTCCAAGTTAGGCGCCAGGATCACAATGTGCTCCATTTGCGAGCTGCCTAGGCCACGCCTAACTTCAAATTCTTGAAGTTAGGCACCAGGTTCAACAATTTGAGGTGGTCCCCAATTCTCCAAGAAGCCAGCACGCAATCTTTTATTAATTTTGATTTAACTTTTATTTTAATTACAAATAGGAAACGATATTATTTAGTTTTAGAAAATATATTTTACATTAATTAGGATTAAATATAAAAGGAAAAAGATTTAGCCCTTCGGGTTCTCTTCTCTCTTATCTCATTCCGCAATTTACAGTTTTTCAGAATCCTTATTTTCTCTCTGAACCATGAGCAACTAAACCTCCACTGTTAAGGTTAGGAGCTCTGTTTATCCTATGGATTAATACTATTAGTTTTCTATTTTAATTCATGTATTGATTTCAATTTCAAGAATTGTTTTCGTTCTTCATCTTATGAATCTAGGTGGAACGGAAGTATGATCCTTATTCTAATTAAGTTCTTGTAAACCTTGGAAAAGCAATTTACCTGAACAACAGCTTGAAAATAAATTCTCCTAAATCACTAATTATCTGGACTTAACAGGATACATGACATTTAATCCTCTTATATTTGGATAATTAGGGTTTCTATGGCACATAAACTAGTTTTGAACTTAACCCTCTAATTGGAATTAAGTGACCAAGGAATTGGCAGTTGATGAAGGTTAAAGGAGACTAAAAAGGTCTAAGGAATTAGGGTTTAGTCACATATAGTTTGCCATGAATTGAATATTGCATGACTAAAATAGTTGGTAAGAAAAGTTTATCCGAAAAATAAATATCTCTGAAACCTTAACTGTTTTACTCATATATTTCACAACCCATTTACTGCTTGCTTTCTGATTTTCTGAATTTACTGTTTGATGCAATTGAGACCTAAACACTCTTTTCTGCTTGTCTAACTAAGTAAATCACTCAATAATTGTTGCTTATTCCATCAATCCTAGTGGGATCGATCCTCAGTCACTTGAGGTACTACTTGGTACGACCCAGTGCACTTGCCAGTTAGTTTGTGGGTTATAAATTCTGCACCATTTAGCAGCCAAACTTGTTGGGTTTGGCTTGATAACCGACAGATGAGACTCATCAACCATATGGCAGGCATGCATCATATGCATATTGTTTGAATTGCTTGTTTGTGTATTAATTGGGATTGCCTAAGTGATTATAATATGCTATTTGTTGTATTTGTTATCTGCATTACTTGTATTCTACTTGTGTTTGCCATTGTCTACTTTTTTGTCTTTGTAATTTCACCAGAGATAGAGGAACAAAGGAAAGGCAGAGACATTTAGGATTCTAGTTAAGTTTTAGTTAGATTTAAGGAATTGATTAAGTTTAGAAATCCTTAGAAAACTACCCTGATTCATGGTTTCTGTTTTAGTGCTTTAAGTTTTATAATCTGAGTGTCGGTGTTCTATGATCGCCTCTGGCATTACCAGGTCCTTATATCTTATGTACGTGGCACCTTTACCATGCTAAGAACCCCCGGTTCTCATTCCATACAGATATTTGTGTTTTTCCAATACAGGTCGAGAGGGAATTGATGAGTCCATATTTGACGATATATTTTTGTTGTAATTGGATGGATTTCATCACATAAACCCACATTTATTCACCTAAATAGCATACTTTTGAGTTTCCCTCCTAAATTGTGCATAATTGTGAAAACATGCTCTTTTGTGCTTATTTAGATTAATTTTATTCCATTTACCTTCCATTCGATACCTTGATGTTATTTGTGAGTGATTTCAGATGTATAAGGTAGGAATGGCTTGGTGGGAATGGAAGAGGAGCATGCAATTGAGAGAAAATATGAAGAAAACAAAGGAGAAGCACACAGCCATGCGTGCGTGCGCACAACCTTACGTGCGTACGCACAATAAGGAAATCAGCATGTGTGCGTACGCACAGGTACCAGCACGTGCCTCCATTAAAAAGTCACGTGGAATCACGTTTTGGGGGTATCTTGGGCCCATTCTGAAGGCTTGGAGCTTATAAGAAGGCTAGCAACACAACATACAATACCACATTTCATATAACACATTTTTAGGAGTAGTTTTAGGGTAGGTTAGCTTAGGTTTTCTCTCCATTTTCATTAGGGTTTAATTAGGATTTTTAGAATTTTATAGTTCAAGTTTTAATTTTAGATCCTAACAATTTCATTATAAGTATTTCTTTAATTTTCCTTTTATTACACTACTTGTTCTGCATTTTCTTACACTTTAATTTCCTTTGTCAATATAAACATAGTTTTGCAATTTTGGATTCTTAGTTGTTGAATTTGAAGTTTGATGGCTTTTATATGTTTGTTTGAGTTGCCTTTATTGATTTTGATCATTTATGGTTCATAGCTTTTATTATTTTCCCAATTTTGCCATGTTTTATGTTTATGCATACTAGGTGTTTGATGAAATGTCAATCTTAGTTATATGGTAAATTATCACCCCTTGGCTTGGGGAAAATGAGTTTATGGATTACTAGAGCCATAATGTCCAACATTTAGTGACAATTCTTGGGTTGTTAGTTGTTATTGTTTCCACTAACGCTAGCTTTTTACCAATTAATTTGGTAAGTTAGCTAGGATTTGTGGATTAATGACAATTATGCTCACTTGACCTATCCTTCGATGTTAAGGGTTGACTTAGTGAGATTAATCCATAATAATTATCATAGTTGTGGTTAGGGCAAGGAAGGGATTCCATTACTCATCCCAAGTCAAGGTTTCATTTATGTTTTGAACCACTTTTTCATCAATTTTAAGTCTTACTTGTCCATATTATATAGATAGTTCTTTTGTTCTTTTATTACTTTATTAATTGCAATTTTGGATTGTTCTTTTATTTCTTTAATTGTTTATTTCAATCATTGAAAATCCCTTGCTTTTCACAACTAAAATTGTATGCACTTGTTGTCACTAGTTCCTAGGGAGAACGACCCGGGAGTCTAAATACTCTCGGTTAATTTAGTTTGAATAGTGACATTATCTTGAATCGAATTTGATTGATGATCAATTGTTGGGTTTGGACTATACTTGCAATGTCAATCCTATTTTTAGTGCGAAAATCCAAACCTATGCTTTTGGTCATTGTCAAATTTTGGCACCGTTGCCGGGGAACTAGCGTCATGAGTGCTATAGTTTTGGTTGTTATAAATATGTCCATAGTGTGAATAGATAGTTTTTTGTTGTTTGTTTGCTTTTGTTGGTAATTAGGATTTTATTTCATTTGTTTATTGATGTCTTTAACTTTTGTTTTCTATTTCCTCTATGAGTTATCACCCTCTTGGTTTGGAGTTTGGTTGTGATCATTTTGTAGGGTTTGATAACTTCAATTTTGTATTACATCATTGGATTGGAGCATATATTTTGGAAGGAGCAACCTTTTCTATACTACAATGAACCATACCCTTCCCAATGCACATACCCAAACCAAGGATATGGTGGATTTCATCTTGATTATACACCTCCACCACCATATACCTATGACCCATGCCCCCAACACAACCCTCAATCACCACATTTTCAAATACCACACCAATACCAACATCCACCTTCTTACATACCACCCATAAACACTTGCCAACATGAGTCACTTCCCATATACACAACCTTTCTCCCAAATTATGAACCTCAATTTTCACCCCAATGTGAAGCTTTCCCACCCTTGACCCAAGATCATCAAGACCTTCAAGTCTTTCTCCAAGAGCAAGAAGGATTTCGGAGGACACAAGGGCACTTCATGGCTACCATAGGCGAAGTGGTGACCCGCTTGATCCTCCTACACTCATCCGATCAAGACACTTCTCTTGAAGAATGTGAAAGATCAACTAAAGAATGTAGTGAAGAAGAGAGTATGGAGCCACAAGGGAAAGAAGAAGGGTTAGAACTCAAAGTGCAACAAGAGGAAGAAAGTGAAGTATTTAAACCGGAGGAGAGAAGGGGAGAATTGAGGGAGATTGATCAAGATGAGGATTCCATCATTGATGATTTTTTGTCCTCCTTGATCAATCCCCTTAATGATCCTAATGAGCCTCTTCCCATTGAGCTTGAGAGAGACATGGAGGTAGACTTCTCACAACCTCCTTGTTATGATTTGAGTGATAGGGAAGAGGAAGTTGGTGAGGAAGTGATTCCGTTCCAAGAACACATTGAGTGGGTGGCAATTTCACCATTGAGCTTCATTGGCCCCCACCAATATGCTATCTTGGATATAAAGACTTCCGACTCAAGGTGCCCACCACAACGTTCGCTTTTCTAGGATGGTAATTCAATTCAAAATCATAGTCTTTCAAAAGCTCCATCCACCTCCTCTGACGCATATTCAACTCTTTCTGCTCAAAGAGATATTTTAAACTCTTATGGTCTGAGAAAATGTGAAACTTAACGCCATCGAGATAGTGCCTCCAGATTTTCAGAGCAAACACAACAGTAGCAAGTTCTAAGTCATGAGTCGGATAGTTCATCTCATGCGGCCTTAATTGTCATGAGACGTATGCTACAACATTTTGGTGCTGCATCAGAACACACCCCAAACCCTTTAATGATACATCACATTATACTTCAAACAGTTCATTTGGCTCAGGCAATACCAACACGGGTACAGTAGTCAACCTTTGCTTCAATGCTTGAAAACTCTCCTCGCACTCCGAAGTCCAGACAAAAGGCATATCCTTCCTAGTCAACTTAGTTAAAGGTAAGGCAAGCTGTGAAAATCCCTTAAATGAATCTCTGATAATACCCCACCAAACCTAGGAAACTTCTGATCTCTGTCACTGAAGTTGGTCGCTCCCAATTCATCACTACTTCTACCTTAGCAGGATCCACAGCTATTCCTTGCTTGCTCACTACGTGGCCGAGAAACTTCACCTCACTCTTCCAGAACTCACATTTAGATAACTTAGCATATAACCTTCTGTCTTTCAAAATTTCCAGTACAGTTCGCAAGTGATCAGCATACTCTTCTTCAGTCTTAGAGTAAACAAGAATATCATCAATAAAGACAATAACAAACTTGTCCAAGTACGGCGGGAAAATCCTATTCATATAATCTATGAATACTGTCAGAGCATTGCTTAATCCAAAAGACATCTCCGTATACTCATAATGACTATAACGTGTTCTAAAAGCATTTTTCGGAATATCTTCACCTCTAACCCTTATCTGATGATACCCGGATTGCAAATCAATCTTAGAAAACACACTGGCACCCTGTAACTGATCCATTAGGTCATTGATTCTAGGTAATGGATATTTATTCTTCACATTAACCTTATTCAATTGCCGATAATCGACACACAAACGCATACTTCCGTCTTTTTTCTTTACCAGTAACACTAGTGCTCCCCACGGAGAAATACTTGGTCAAATAAAGTGCTTACCCAATAGATTTTCCAGCAGAGCCTTCAGTTCAACCATTTCTAGAGGTTACATTCTGTAAGGAGTAATTGAAATCGGACCGGCTCCACGTACTAACTCAATTGCAAATTCAACCTCCCGGTTAGGTGGAAATTCATTAATATCATCCGGAAACACTTCTGAAAATTCACATACAACCGGAATCTGTTCTAAACTCTGATCATCAGCTAATACTCCCGCAATTAACAACATAATACCCTGACACTCAGTTCCAGAATAATTTACTATCATAGAGTTCAAATAGTAACTATTCACCACAACTGGCACTTCTGACCCTTCTGGCAAAAAATGTACTGACTTCTCAGAACAATCAAGCAAAACATGATTCTTAGATAACCAATTGAATCCCAAGATAAGATCAAGACCAGTCATCAGCAAACAAATCAAATCATGCACAAATTCACGTTGATGTACTCGGAATGGAATTTGTGGACATCCTAACCTAGTCACCATAGCTTCATGAGTAGCATTATGCACTTTCAAATCATAACCTAAAACCACCATTCTCAATCCTAATTCATTATCCTTTTCAAATCCAATAAATGAATGTGTTACTCCTGAATCAAATAAAGCATTTAAGATTTTACCAACCATTTCACAATTACCTCTAATCAGTGTCTTGGATCCCTCAGCACCTGCTGCAGAAGTGGTGTACACTCTCCCTGGCTGTTGTGCCCTACTAGTCTCATACTTCTTCTTCTTTGAATAATTACTGGCCAAGTGCCCGGGCTGTCCATAAAAATAGCATACCGCAAGTCCTGATCTGCACGAAACTCCAGGATGATACTTCCCACACCTTTGACAATTCAAATCCTGTTGTGGCTGCTTTCTAAACCTTCTTCCTTGATTAACATTAGTATTTGGCCTTCTGTAATTACCCTAGCCTTGATTCTACTACGGAACAAAGCCACCACGATTGAAATTCCTACCTTTCGGAGGAAAGTTCCTCCCTAAAGTCCTTTGAAAAGGCATCCTCAAACTTCCTTTCTCTGCTGCCGCCTTCCTCACACATTCCTCAGCCATCCTACTCTTATTTACCAATTCAAAAAACACTCTGATCTCCATTGGGCCAACGAAGCTCAGAATATCCCTCCGAAGACCTCCCTCATACTTAATACATTTCCACTTAACAAAATCTTCAGGCGCACCTTGACAGATACGAGAAAAGTGACATAACTCCTCAAACTTGCTGGGATACTCAGTAATAGTCATTTGGCCTTGCTTTAATTGCATCAATTCAAGTTCCTTGGCGTTTCTGACTGAATTATGAAAGTATTTCTTATAGAACTCTGTTCGGAAGACCTCCCAAGGAATCACAGCGCCATCTGGCTGCAGGATACATCGTACTCCCTGCCACCAATACTGAGACTCGCCTTGTAGCTGATAAGTCCCAATACTAAACCTGTTGAGCTTGCAGTTTCTGTTCCATAGCCTAAATCCAATTGTCTGCATCAGTGGGATTTGAGGTTCCCCTGAAGGTCGGAGGATGAACTTTTAGAAATGTAGCAAGTGTCATAGGGCCTTCTTCGTCATTATTGTTCCCGTGATTACCCTGGTTTATTTGATTACTTCAGTACCTCGGCTATTGCCTACATAGCTGCAGCCATATTCCCCAGGGCAGCCATAAAGTCTATTGGTTCATTCCCTGCCAGGTCAAGGGTAACAGTGCCTATCCTACCTCTACCCCGTGCGCAACTGCGTCTGCGAGTCGACATCTGGTCCCTATACACACCAAACAAGTAATATTAAGTTGATCAGTCTCAATATCACAGGTCTAATGATTTAAGTTCCAAATGCATGTTCACAAACGTTTATGCCATATATATCAATCAGATATCCTAATAGCACATAGACACATATACAGAGAATGCACAGAAGCATAGTCAGTCCATCTTTTAGCCTCTATAGGAACGAACTGCTCTGATACCATAATGTAACACCCTAACACACTAAGCTTTATGCTTAAGCCGTAAAACAGAGGTGGTGTGGTATTACGACCTCTAACATAAAATGTGTACATATAATATCAGAAAGAATATAATAAACTAGGAGCCTTGAAGAATAGATAAAATAAAAATTTGCGGAATAAAAGCGCAGCGCTAAAAAAATGAATTAACTTGCGTACTAAGAAAAACTATAGCTATCAAGCATAGGATAACAAAAGTAGGAATAGAGGGTCAAAGATTCAAAATAACAAGCTCCTAACTCAGCCCGCGAAGTCAAGGCTGGCCGGAGAATATTTACACATATATATACATATCCAAAACCCAAATTTACATAAACAAAATCCTGCCTCTCCATAAGCCTCTAGTATATATATATATATATATATATATATATATATATATATATGGCTATACAATCAAAAAGTAACCCGATAACCACTTCACTTTAGAAGTCCAGACGCCTAACGAGGTGCCTCTCGACCTGTGACGTTAGGATTTTTGCTAGTAAAGAATTTTATAAAAATAGTCGCGTTGTAGATATAGATTCTAAACCAACAGAAATCCCTTCGTGCAAATGTTTTGGTTGTCACAAGTAACAAACCCCTTAAAGATTGATAACCGAGTATTCAAACCTCGGGTCGTCTTCTCAAGGAACTGCAGGGAAGTATGTTCTTATTATTGGCTATAAAAGTTGTAAACCGGGGTTTCAAGGATGAGGAATAAATATGACAAATAAATTAAATGGCAATTAAAAATAAATAAATAAATGTAAAGTAACTTTTGGCAAGGTAAGAGAAATTAGAAGTCCAGACTTGGTTATCCTTATCAATAATAATGAAAGATGAATCTTAATTCCACTTAGTTAACCTTTACTAAAGCAAAGGAAAGTCAAGGGACTAATTAGTTTGACCTTCGAATCCTAGTTATTTCCTAAGAAAAGGTTGGGATTATTGAAGTTCAGTTCAATTAGCAAAGATAACAGTTATCAATTATGTTGAGCTAAGATAACTCCTGAGTTACTGATTTCTTAACCAAGACCAAAAGGGGAAAAATAAATTTGCTGGAATAAAAATGCCCTTATATGGGAAGCAACAGTAACACAAATTAAAGAAAGCAATAAATAACTAAAATACCTCAAATAACATTAATTCAAATAATAATCTGTAGCATAGAAGAATTCATAAATTAAATAGCAAAAGTAAATAATCAACTAAAGTATTGGAATGAGTAAAAATAAAAGGGAAGCTTAAAACAAAGGAACATTAAACCTGGGTTCGAGAGTCACTCTTAAAAATAAGAGAAGTCCTAAATCCTAAGAGAGAGAGAGGAGAGAACATCTCTCAAAACTAAATCTAAATCATGGAAACTAATTAAATTGCGAGCTCCTTTTGAATGGATGCATTCCCCAACTTTATAGCCTCTAATCTGTCTTTTCCGGGTCAAAAATTGGGTCAAAAACAGCCCAAAAATTGCCCCCTGCGATTTTTGTTACGTTCAGGTCGCGGGCAAGTGACGCGGAGGCGTCGTCCACACGGCCGCTCGGATTGCTTTCCTGACAGGTCACGCGTTCGCGTCGCCTGGCGTTGAGACAAATAAGACAAATTATATATCAAATCGAAGCCCCAGACGTTAGCTTTCCAACGCAACTAGAACCGCATCGTTTGGACCTCTGTAGCTAAAGTTATAGCCGTTTGAGTGCGAAGAGGTCGGGCTGGACAGCTTAGCGGTTTCTCCAACTTCTTGTATTCCTTCCTCTTTTGCATGCTTCCTTTCCATCCTCAGAGCCATTCCTGCCCTATAATCTCTGAAAACACTCAACACACATATCAAGGCATCTGATGGTAATAAGAGAGGATTAATAATAAGCAAATATAAGATCAAAGAAGCATGTTTTCAATCATAGCACAAAATCAGGAAGGAAAATGTAAAACATGCGAATAGTATGAATAAGTGGGTAAAGAGTTGATAAAAATCACTCAATTGAGCACAAGATAAATCATAAAATAGTGGTTTATCAACCTCCCCACACTTAAACAATAGCATGTCCTCATGCTAAGCTCAAGAAAAACTATAAAGAGATGAAGAGGAATAATAGAATGTATGAGATGCAACCTATAAATGCAACTAAATGCAAAATATTTCTACCTACTTGGTTAAAAGTAAATAAATTCTCCAAGACAAAATATAAATCAGATTTCACTAATTCAAATTATACAATAAAAGACAAGTAAACTTGTAAGAAGATAGCTAATGAAAGCAGGGAACATAGAATCAAGCATTGAACCCTCACTGGTAGTGTATATCACTCTAATCTCTCAAGTGTCTAGGGTCAATCACTCTACTCTTCCCTATTCATGCTTTCTAAACTTTGTTCTTTACCTAACCAATCAACAATGTTTAATGTACCAATGCAAACATCATGAGGTCTTTTCCAAGGTTGTAATGGGGCTAAGGTGAAGGTAAGGATATATATATGGCTAAGTGAGCTAGTGAAGTGAATCCTTGAGTAGTCTAAGATCTCACCTAACATATACATACTCTATAAAAATTTTAAAATTATACTTAGCCTCCCATAATTTTCCCACTTTTTTATCACATACTCATGTACCAATTTTATTTTTATTTTACTTCCATGTGCATTGATTTCTCTACTAAACTTATTATTGGGGTAATTTTGTCCCCTTATTCATAAATAAAATTTTTTTTATTATTATTTTTTTTTTGAATCATAAAAGCAAACATAACTTATCAATGCACATGGGTTTTCTATTATTTTTCTATTTTGGTTTTTCATGAGTAGGTTCCCAAATTCCCACTATTCAAATAAATTAGAAACATGATACATTCCCTTATTAACCCATGTTCCCACAGTTTTCCCACACTTAATTGATGCACAATTTCTATCTTAAGCTAACCAAGGATTCAACTTGGGATTTCTTTATTTTGTTTTTCCGCTTAAGGCTAGTAACGTGGTTATAAAACAAGAGGGGATTTAAAGGTTCAAGGGGGTTAACAAAGGTGATGTAAAAGGTAGGCCAATTTGGGATAAGTGAGCTAGAATCAAACAATGGCCTCAATCACTTGCAAGCATATAAATATATTAAACATTGGACATATAGACTGAAACAAAGTAAAGATTGCAATCATAGAGAGGAAAACACACAAGAATAAAAATTTTATGGTTAAGTAATGTAACCATGTAAATAAGCTAAAAATCTCATAGGTTGTGTGTTCTTTGGCTCAAAAACTATGTTCCAAATACAACTTCAAACAAATTTAACACATAGAAAATTTTTAATTTTTTAATTTAAATTAGTGAAATTTTTCAAAAATAGGGTCTTAAAAGAAATTTATTATTTTAACCAAGTAGTAACTAAATGCATAAAATCAAACAAATATGCAAATGCAACAATGAACTAACAAATAAAATAAAACATTGGTGTTGAAATAGGAAATAACTAACCCCTGGAGATCGGTATCGACCTCCCCACACTTAAAGAATGCACCGTCCTCGGTGCTTGCTGAGATGTGCAGGTGGACGGGTGATTTCAACTGATGCTTTTCTTCAAGGATTGTGCAGATGGACTTGTTTGTCTCCCCTTTTAGAAGTTCCTCCCTTTTTCGTCTTCGGTGGCCAACCTGAAAGAAGAGAAAAAGAAGAACAGTAACCCAAAGATAAAGATAAGAACATAAATAAAATATGGGTGTTAATGCCAAACAATAAAGGTCTCAAATACATGGTAGCTACAACATGCAAGTGAGGAAACAATAGAAGCACATGGCATACTAGTGGTGTAAAATTTTGCAACAATTAGGGAGAGTGTGGGTAAGGAGAGGTAATGTAAATTCATGTCAATGCAAAATTAATACAGGTATAAAAGATAGGCATTGATTTAAATAATATTACCTAACCAGAATAAAACAAGTCACTAAGCACCCAAAATAATTCAAGAGAAGATGCAACAGTTAAATAAGAAAATTTTAACACCAAAGGAAAAATAATGAATTTAGAAAAGAAAACAAAAATATGCACAAAATTAAGATGCAATGAATGAGATATGCAAATAAATAAAATAAAATAAAATGAAAGTGAAAAAGGATGAGAAGAAGAAAAAGAAAGTGAGAAAGGAGAGAGAAAGAAGAAATTAGGATTAGAAAAGAAAAGATAAGTTAATTAGTGCAGATCTAGCTAAGTTGTGCGGCGCAGGCGACGCGGATGCGTGAGTGACGCGGTCGCATGGTGCGCGATAAGGTCAGGTGACGCGGACGCGTGGGTCACGCGATCGCGTCACTTGATTTGTGCTAGTGGCGCGAGAGCAGCCTCGCATTCGCACAACTCTCTGTTTGAATTGCATTTTGCCAAAAATCTTGGTGACGCGATCGCGTGGGTGACGCGATCGCGTGGATGGCCATTTTTAAAAGACGACGCGGCCGCGTGGGGCACGCGTTTGTGTGGTAGGGCTTGGGCTCCCAGCACGAGTCCAGCCCAATTCCAGCACAACTTTCGGCCATTCACCATTTTTACGTTGAATTACAGGGCCACGCGGTCGCGTGGGTGACGCGGACGCGTGAGAGGCCATTTTCCCACATGACGCGGACGCGTCAGTGACGCGGTCGCGTGGCATGATTTGTGCCGAAGGCACGCCTCCAGCCACACTTTCGCGTGACTCTCTGTTCAACTTTCTTTTCTTCATAACGCACTGGTGACGCGGACGCGTCAGCGATGCTGTCGCGTCGCATGCGTGTTTTCCTTTTTTTTATAAGAATGCAGTATGCAGAATGCAATGCTAATATGAATGTTATGCATGATTCCAGGTTCAATGAAATAAAATAAAATAAAATAAACAAAATAAAATAAAATGGAAACAGGAATGATCATACCATGGTGGGTTGTCTCCCACCTAGCACTTTTAGTTAAAGTCCTTAAGTTGGACATTGGAGGAGCTTCCTGTTATGGCGGCTTATGTTTAAATTCATCCGAAAATCTCCACCAATGCTTGGAATGCCAATAGCCTCCGGGGTCCCAAACTAGGCATGTAAAGCTTCTGAGCAGCTTTAAACAGATTCTCAGGCTCCCGGGGTGACGAATGTCAGAATGGAATCCATGATCCCAAGCCTTGCTTTTAAATCCGCCTCCGTCTTGATCTACATGTCTCCATCCGGGCAGTTTAAAAAGTAAATTCTCACCATGGTGACCAAATGTTCTCCATGATCCATTCGATTGAACATGAGACCAATCCGTGCACTTCGAGTCAAAGCGTGGAACCTTATTGAACCTTGTGCACCAACTCTGAGTACGAGTCATTTCCCTCTTACTCTTAAAGCCGCAGAGAGCTCTAAGCTGGCCATCTGTTTCAAGCAAACCATATTCAGGTGAAAAAGTAAAGTTAAAGGTTAAGGATTGTACCCACTTGAAGCTTGTATTGGGTGGTAATGGCTTTGGGATAGGTGTTTCCGGTGGTTCTGTAAGTTCTACTCTCTTGTACTCTTCTGTGAATTTCTTCACTTCCTTGCAAGGTTCTTCAAATGTATCTGTGTCCTGATCAAAGTCCTCTATGTCTTCCTCATCACTTGAGTCATAGATTGGAGGTTGAGAGAAATCTACCTCCGCATCGTCTTCGTATTCACTTGGGGAAGATTCTTCGATCTCAGAGAATTCACTTGCAGATGCAAGTTCATTACTAAGAGAGCTAGACTTTTGACTATCATCATCAAGGGAGTTTGTGTCCTGGGTTATTCCGTCTAGTTCTTCATAAACGACTTGCCTTAGGGATTGTACACTATTCTCCTTAGCTTCAACTGTAACGTCCTCGACAGAGTTCTCCTCAGCTCTAGATTCCCATGGAGGTTCAGCATCTCCTAGATCTTCAACCAACTCTTCTTCTTGTACAATGACAGCTTCTTCTACTTGTTCTAGTACGAATTCATGCTCTGTCTTGTCCACTGGAGTTTCTAGTATCTCCTTCATGCTACGCTCTTCATTATATTGTCCACATGGAGCTGTGGTTGGTCCTTCTATGTTCGAGCATCTAGAAGCTAATTGAATTACTGCTTGCTCCAGTTGTCGAATGGTTGTTTGAAGTTTATTTACTGTTTCCTTGAGGCGAACCTCCGATTCTCGGGGTGATAGATTTGGACATGATACGTGGGAAAGTGGTGGTGATTGGGAGTGATTGGATTGGAATCGGGGTAAGTGAAGATCATATGGTGGCGAATGGTGAAGAGAAGCTTGTGAGTGTGGTGGTTCGAGGTTATGTTGAGAGGATTGTCTATAGGCACGGGGTGGGGCTTGTTGGTAGTTACAAGGTTGTCCACCATATCTATCTGCTGGGTATGCATTGTAGAATGGTCGTTGTCCATGATATCTCGGAGGGTGTTGTTGCCTAAAGGGTTGATTGGATCCTCTTGGCTCCATCCATCCTTGATTGGTCTGACCTTGATGCATATTCCTACTGTAACTTCTATTTCCTTCAACAAAGTTAGAACCAAACTCAAAGCGAGAGGGGTGAGAGTTCATGGTAGCAAATAAAATTAAAAAGGAAAAATAGAAATAAATAAACAGGTAAAAGGAAAAATATTTACAATAACCAATAATAAGGCACACGTTAGCAGTTCCCCGGCAACGGCGCCATTTTGATGTTAGGATTTTTGCTAGTAAAGAATTTTATAAAAATAGTCGCGTTGTAGATATAGATTCTAAACCAACAGAAATCCCTTCGTGCAAACGTTTTGGTTGTCACAAGTAACAAACCCCTTAAAAATTGATAACCGAGTATTCAAACCTCGGGTCGTCTTCTCAAGGAACTGCAGGGAAGTATGTTCTTATTATTGGCTATTTGTAAACCGGGGTTTCAAGGATGAGGAATAAATATGACAAATAAATTAAATGGCAATTAAAAATAAATAAATAAATGTAAAGCAACTTTTGGCAAAGTAAGAGAAATTGGAAGTCCAGACTTGGTTATCCTTATCAATAATTATGAAAGTTGAATCTTAATTCCACTTAGTTAACCTTTACTAAAGCAAAGGAAAGTCAAGGGACTAATTAGTTTGACCTTCGAATCCTAGTTATTTCCTAAGAAAAGGTTGGGATTATTGAAGTTCAGTTCAATTAACAAAGATAACAGTTATCAATTATGTTGAGCTAAGATAACTCCTGAGTTACTGATTTCTTAACCAAGACCAAAAGGGGAAAAATAAATTTGCTGGAATAAAAATGCCCTTAGATGGGAAGCAACATTAACATAAATTAAAGAGAGCAATAAATAACTGAAATACCTCAAATAACATTAATTCAAATAATAATCTGTAGCATAGAAGAATTCATAAATTAAATAGCAAAAGTAAATAATCAACTAAAGTATTGGAATGAGTAAAAATAAAAGGGAAGCTTAAAACAAAGGAACATTAAACCTGGGATCGAGAGTCACTCTTAAAACTAAGAGAAGTCCTAAATCCTAAGAGAGAGAGAGGAGAGAACCTCTCTCAAAACTAAATCTAAATCATGGAAAGTAACTAAATTGCGAGCTCCTTTTGAATGGATGCATTCCCCCACTTTATAGCCTCTAATCTATCTTTTCCGGACCGAAAATTGGGTCAAAAACAGCCCAGAAATCGCCCCCTGCGATTTCTGTTACGTTCAGGTCGCGGGCAAGTGACGCGGAGGCGTCGTCCACGCAGCCACTCGGATTGCTTTCCTGCCAGGTCACGTGTTCGCGTCGCCTGGCGTCGAGGCAGCTAAGGCAGATTATATATCAAATCGAAGCCCCAGACGTTAGCTTTCCAACGCAACTAGAACCGCGTCGTTTGGACCTCTGTAGCTAAAGTTATAGCCGTTTGAGTGCGAAGAGGTCGGGGTGGACACCTTAGCAGTTTCTCCAACATCTTGTATTCCTTCCTCTTTTGCATGCTTCCTTTCCATCCTCAGAGCCATTCCTGCCCTATAATCTCTGAAAACACTCAACACACATATCAAGGCATCTGATGGTAATAAGAGAGGATTAATAATAAGCAAATAAAAGATCAAAGAAGCATGTTTTCAATCATAGCACAAAATTAGAAAGGAAAATGTAAAACATGCGAATAGTATGAATAAGTGGGTAAAGAGTTGATAAAAATCACTCAATTGAGCACAAGATAAATCATAAAATAGTGGTTTATCAACCTCCCCACACTTAAACAATAGCATGTCCTCATGCTAAGCTCAAGAAAAACTATAAAGAGATGAAGAGGAATGATAGAATGTATGAGATGCAACCTATGAATGCAACTAAATGCAAAATGTTTCTACCTACTTGGTTAAAAGTAAATAAATTCTCCAAGACAAAATATAAATCAGATTTCACTAATTCAAATTATACAATAAAAGACAAGTAAACTTGTAAGAAGATAGCTAATGAAAGCAAGGAACATAGAATCAAGCATTGAACCCTCACTGGTAGTGTATATCACTCTAATCTCTCAAGTGTCTAGGGTCAATCACTCTACTCTTCCCTATTCATACTTTCTAAACTTTGTTCTTTACCTAACCAATCAACAATGTTTAATGTACCAATACAAACATCATGAGGTCTTTTCCAAGGTTGTAATGGGACTAAGGTGAAGGTAAGGGTATATATAAAGCTAAGTGAGCTAGTGAAGTGAATCCTTGAGTAGTCTAAGATCTCACCTAACATATACATACTCTATAAAAATTTTAAAATTATACTTAGCCTCCCATAATTTTTCCACTTTTTATCACATACTCATGTACCAATTTTATTTTGATTTTACTTCCATGTGCATTGATTTCTCTACTAAACTTATTATTGGGGTAATTTTGACCCCTTATTCATAAATAAAATTTTTTTATTATTATTATTTTTTTTGAATCATAAAAGCGAACATAACTTATCAATGCACATGGGTTTTCCATTATTTTTCTATTTTGGTTTTTCATGAGTAGGTTCCCAAATTCCCACTATTCAAATAAATTAGAAACATGATACATTCCCTTATTAACCCATGTTCCCACAGTTTCCCCACACTTAATTGATGCACAATTTCTATCTTAAGCTAACCAAGGATTCAACTTGGGATTTCTTTATTTTGTTTTTCCGCTTAAGGCTAGTAACGTGGTTATAAAATAAGAGGGGATTTAAAGGCTCAAGGGGGTTAACAAGGGTGATGTAAAAGGTAGGCCAATTTGGGATAAGTGAGCTAGAATCAAACAATGGCCTCAATCACTTGCAAGCATATAAATATATTAAACATTGGACATATAGACTGAAACAAAGTAAAGATTGCAATCATAGAGAGGAAAACACACAAGAATAAAAATTTTATGGTTAAGTAATGTAACCATGTAAATAAGCTAAAAATCTCACAGGTTGTGTGTTCTTTGACTCAAAAACCATGTTCCAAATACAACTTCAAACAAATTTAACACATAGAAAATTTTTAATTTTTTAATTTAAATTAGTGAAATTTTTCAAAAATAGGGTCTTAAAAGAAATTTATTATTTTAACCAAGTAGTAACTAAATGCATAAAATCAAACAAATATGCAAATGCAACAATGAACTAACAAATAAAATAAAACATTGGTGTTGAAATAGGAAATAACTAACCCCTGGAGATCGGTATCGACCTCCCCACACTTAAAGAATGCACCGTCCTCGGTGCTTGCTGAGATGTGCAGGTGGACGGGTGGTTTCAACTGATACTTTTCTTCAAGGATTGTGCAGATGGACTTGTTTGTCTCCCCTTTTAGAGGTTCCTCCCTTTTCCGTCTTCGGTGGCCATCCTGAAAGAAGAGAAAAAGAAGAACAGTAACCCAAAGATAAAGATAAGAACATAAATAAAATATGGGTGTTAATGCCAAACAATAAAGGTCTCAAATACATGGTAGCTACAACATGCAAGTGAGGAAACAATAGAAGCACATGGCATACTAGTGGTGTAAAATTTTGCAACAATTAGGGAGAGTGTGGGTAAGGAGAGGTAATGTAAATTCATGTCAATGCAAAATTAATACATGTATAAAAGATAGGCATTGATTTAAATAATATTACCTAACCAGAATAAAACAAGTCACTAAGCACCCAAAATAATTCAAGAGAAGATGCAACAGTTAAATAAGAACATTTTAACACCAAAGGAAAAATAATGAATTTAGAAAAGAAAACAAAAATATGCACAAAATTAAGATGCAATGAATGAGATATGCAAATAAATAAAATAAAATAAAATGAAAGTGAAAAAGGATGAGAAGAAGAAAAAGAAAGTGAGAAAGGAGAGAGAAAGAAGAAATTAGGATTAGAAAAGAAAAGATAAGTTAATTGGTGCAGATCTAGCTAAGTTGTGCGGCGCAGGCGACGCGGACGCGTGAGTGACGCGGTCGCATGGTGCGCGATAAGGTCAGGTGACGCGGACGCGTGGGTCACGCGATCGCGTCACTTGATTTGTGCTAGTGGCGCGAGTGCAGCCTCGCATTCGCACAACTCTCTGTTTGAATTGCATTTTGCCAAAAATCTTGGTGACGCGATCGCGTGGGTGACGCGATCGCCTGGATGGCCGTTTTTGAAAGACGACGCGGCCGCGTGGGGCATGCGTTTGCGTGGTAGGGCTTGGGCTCCCAGCACGAGTCCAGCCCAATTCCAGCACAACTTTCGGCCATTCACCATTTTTACGTCGAATTACAGGGCCACGCGGTCGCGTGGGTGACGCAGACGCGTGGGAGGCCATTTTGCCACATGACGCGGACGCGTCAGCGACGCGAATGCGTCAGCGACGCGGTCGCGTGGGATGATTTGTGCCGAAGGCATGCCTCCAGCCACGCTTTCGCGTGACTCTCTGTTCAACTTTCTTTTCTTCATAACGCACTGGTGACGCAGACGCGTCAGCGATGCTGCCGCGTTGCGTGCGTGTTTTCCTTTTTTTTATAAGAATGCAGTATGCAGAATGCAATGCTAATATGAATGTTATGCATGATTCCAGGTTCAATGAAATAAAATAAACAAAACAAAATAGAATGGAAACAGGAATGATCATACCATGGTGGGTTGTCTCCCACCTAGCACTTTTAGTTAAAGTCCTTAAGTTGGACATTGGAGGAGCTTCCTGTTATGGCGGCTTATGTTTAAATTCATCCGAAAATCTCCACCAATGCTTGGAATGCCAATAGCCTCCGGGGTCCCAAACTAGTCATGTAAAGCTTCTGAGCAGCTTTAAACAGATTCTCAGGCTCCCGGGGTGACGAATGTCAGAATGGAATCCATGATCTCAAGCCTTGCTTTTAAATCCGCCTCCGTCTTGATCTACATGTCTCCATCCGGGCGGTTTAAAAAGTAAATTCTCACCATGGTGACCAAATATTCTCCATGATCCATTCGATTGAACATGAGACCAATCCGTGCACTTCGAGTCGAAGCGTGGAACCTTATTGAACCTTGTGCACCAACTCTGAGTACGAGTCATTTCCCTCTTACTCTTAAAGCCGCAGAGAGCTCTAAGCTGGCCATCTGTTTCAAGCAAATCATATTCAACTGAAAAAGTAAAGTTAAAGGTTAAGGATTGTACCCACTTGAAGCTTGTATTGGGTGGTAATGGCTTTGGGATAGGTGTTTCCGGTGGTTCTGTAAGTTCTACTCCCTTGTGCTCTTCTGTGAATTCCTTCACTTCCTTGCAAGGATCTTCAAATGTATCTGTGTCCTGATCAAAGTCCTCTATGTCTTCCTCATCACTTGAGTCATAGATTGGAGGTTGAGAGAGATCTACCTCCGCATCGTCTTCGTATTCACTTGGGGAAGATTCTTCGATCTCAGAGAATTCACTTGCGGATGCAAGTTCATTACTAAGAGAGCTAGACTTTTGACTATCATCATCAAAGGAGTTTATGTCCTGGGTTATTCCGTCTAGTTCTTCATAAATGACTTGCCTTGGGGATTGTACGCTATTCTCCTTAGCTTCAACTGTAACGTCCTCGACGGAGTTCTCCTCAGCTCTGGATTCCCATGGAGGTTCAGCATCTCCTAGATCTTCAACCAACTCTTCTTCTTGTACAATGACAGCTTCTTCTACTTGTTCTAGTACGAATTCATGCTCTGTCTTGTCCACTGGAGTTTCTAGTATCTCCTTCATGCTACGCTCTTCATTAGATTGTCCACATGGAGCTGTGGTTGGTCCTTTTATGTTCGAGCATCTAGAAGCTAATTGAATTACTACTTGCTCCAGTTGTCGAATGGTTGTTTGAAGTTTATTTACTGTTTCCTTGAGGCGAACCTCCGATTCTCGGGGTGATAGATTTGGACATGATACGTGGGGAAGTGGTGGTGATTGGGAGTGATTGGATTGGAATCGGGGTAAGTGAGGATCATATGGTGGCGAATGGTGAAGAGAAGCTTGTGAGTGTGGTGGTTCGAGGTTATGTTGAGAGGATGGTCTATAGGCACGGGGTGGGGCTTGTTGGTAGTTACAAGGTTGTCCACCATATCTATCAGCTGGGTATGCATTGTAGAATGGTCGTTGTCCATGATATCTCGGAGGGTGTTATTGCCTAAAGGGTTGATTGGATCCTCTTGGCTCCATCCATCCTTGATTGGTCTGACCTTGATGCATATTCCTACTGTAACTTCTATTTCCTTCAACAAAGTTAGAACCAAACTCAAAGCGAGAGGGGTGAGAGTTCATGGTAGCAAATAAAATTAAAAAGGAAAAATATAAATAAATAAACAGGTAAAAGGAAAAATATTTACAATAACCAATAATAAGGCACACGTTAGTAGTTCCCCGGCAACGGCGCCATTTTGATGTTAGGATTTTTGCTAGTAAAGAATTTTATAAAAATAGTCGCGTTGTAGATATAGATTCTAAACCAACAGAAATCCCTTCGTGCAAACGTTTTGGTTGTCACAAGTAACAAACCCCTTAAAAATTGATAACCGAGTATTCAAACCTCGGGTCGTCTTCTCAAGGAACTGCAGAGAAGTATGTTCTTATTATTGGCTATAAAAGTTGTAAACCGGGGTTTCAAGCATGAGGAATAAATATGACAAATAAATTAAATGGCAATTAAAATAAATAAATAAATGTAAAGCAACTTTTGGCAAGGTAAGAGAAATTGGAAGTCCAGACTTGGTTATCCTTATCAATAATTATGAAAGTTGAATCTTAATTCCACTTAGTTAACCTTTACTAAAGCAAAGAACGATTAACTTGACTTGAAGTTATTAGGGTTGGAAAAGAATCCTTTATTGATCCTAAGCTTCCAGTTTGATTAATCAGGGAACTGAAA